>NC_047511.1:7105723-7205723 GCF_902827115.2 Pseudochaenichthys georgianus | reverse complement strand
TGCCGTATGCAGAGAAGACGCCGACGTGTCGCACTTATCATTCATATCACACTGATATCACATCATCAATCAGATCATCGATCATATATAATATCACAATATTTCCTTATCTGAGTCAGCTTCTCGAGCCGTATCTGGCCGTGCAACACTTACATTGTCACATATGCAGACGTATTATTTTAAGCAACACATTAAGTTGACGAAACACTCAACTCAAATGTAATTAAAGTCAGATCCACTCGTGTCTTAGACGGGGCAGTGATATCATAAAACTGTTGTACGCTTTCAAACACTCGGTAGTTATTTTTTAACCAGTTGTTCTATATTCTCCTTGCAGGAGCAGCTATGTGGCTTGTATCCTGGATTATATGTTTAAGTCATGGATGTTTAAAGTTCATATTTGTCTAATCTTAGTTTACTTTTCATTAATGAAGTATGACGCTGCGTTGTCAGTACACTTGTCCCTGTTTGTGATTGGTCAAATGTAGCTAACCCCGCCCCTTTCACGTGAACGCGCTCTCAGCTGGAGAAAGAAACCCTGGCTTGATTTACCGAGTTGATAACCAGCGTCGTAGGACCGCTAGCGAGATCTCGTTTGTTAGGGTTAGTTAAGATAACTCAAACATATGCAGGCCAGGGTCTGTTGAACTGGCTTCGTAGAACAGGGCACAGGTGGCTGCATAGCAGCGCTAATGTCAAAGACACAAACATTATACATTATATTTTTATTTTACCAGGATGCAGTGACACAAATATTTGGGAAGGCTTAGCCTTCCCTAGCCTACAGTACCCGCCGCCCCTGCCGGCCAGCTAACCAATCAGAGCACACTGGGCTCTGGTTTCAGACAGAGGGTGAAAAGAGTATGAGATACACAGACAGGCAATATGAGAAAAATAAAGAGCTTTTTGAACATTAAAATGTCACAGTAAAAGAATAAAATATGAATATGAATCCAATCTGTCCTCTTTTAAAGACTATAGTATACTTACACTTACAAACTGTAATTGAGTAAATGTACTTTCTGTTCAGCTCTGCTGTGGAGAAGACAATCTTATATATCAGATTCCTCCAGTGTTTTCGACCAGATGATTGATCAGCAGGAGCCATTAGCTTGTAATTGATCTGTCCCTGGGGACATCTTCTTCTCTGGAATTTGCTGTTCCAAACATGATGTAGGGAGGCTGCTACGGTTACGTTTCTTAGGACATAACAGCACTTTGGTGTCTCTCAGAAAAAGGCTTCTCTCTACAGCCACAACAATCATTTGACATTGACTAATCATACAGAGAAAATAAGAATACCCTGTCTTACCCTATCTTCCCATTTGCATCTGAAAATACGTTTTGCAAAAGTACATTCAACCAGTCAACCACATATCAACAAATTAAGAATTTAAATGTCAGGGACATTAGACGCCAGCCGAGATCAATACAGGAGGGTTAGACACAGACAGAGAGTCTGCAGAAAATCTGAAACATCGTAGACAGAAATATGGAAACATTACGAGAAAACTCTTTATCAGCAATCTGGGTCATTCTCTACATTACACACCTGTCAGTTGAACCTAATATTTTTTATTTAAATGTAATAGTATTGCTTTCTACCAACTAACCTAATACAGTTATGAGAAAGGCATAGAACAAGCAGCAGTTGATGAATCAAAGGGGTGTCATCACATACGATTGCATCCCCACTCTCCATTTACTTCTAGATAACTACATACAGTAACTATGACAGTCCTGCTGCAGCTGTAAACAGCTGGAGGTTGTTTTTTAAATCTGCAAATTGTATCTGTGTTAATTTCTGTATTTTGGAAATATGTTGATATTAATGTTTTTTTGCTATAATAACAATATGGTGGATCTCAAGGGGTTAATCCTCTAATTTAGAATACATATTTATTGAATATGTGTGTATTTTTCAGGTGTTGATCTGGCTCCAGAGCCCTGAAGACAACAGATACAGAAATGATCACCAATTCTCCCTGAGGTATAAATACACACACCAAATGGTATTGTGAGTGTGTGCAGGGTGTTTCCTGTTACTGACCGCATGTTACCCACTCTTCTATGTGCGGGTGTCTGTTGGACAAAGCTGTGGACTCTGGAATAATCCCTTTGTGTCCCTCAGTCACATTTGACAATGCAGAACTGGCAACCCAGCAAATGCAGCAAACTGAAATTGCCATTAACTGTCTAAGATTCACAAGAAACACACACTAATCTGAGCAAAAAACATTGTTATTCAGATATAACATTTCACATATCCAGATGTTTAAGGTAAAGGACAGGGAAAGGTCCAGGATGGGGTTAGCCTAGTTTAGCATACAAACTGGAAGCAGGGGGAAACTGCTAGCCTCCATTTTCCAACAACTCCAAGCATTTGCTTGCATTAATTAAACAGTTTGTTGACAGATGTGTTATTCTTTTTGCCAAGAGGAAGGTATCGTTCCCTTCACATATTCCTCATGCATAAACTGTTTTTTTGCTTAGTTCAATTCACAATATGACACAGATGGAGGCTTGTTAGCAGTTGCTGTAGCACTAGCTACGTCTAAACTCAGCGCTATGCTAAACTTACATTGCTAAGTATTAGCTACAAAAAAAGTTGTTGGGGTGGATTTTTACTCTTAAACATTACTAGCGTACAACTCATTTAACGTTAACATCAGCCCCTGATTGTTCCATTTTATTTTTGCTGATACTGTAATAACATGATTACACTTAATAACATGAGATTCATTATTGAGATAACAGTTTAGCTGAAATAAAAGCCATGTTAATAGGATTTACGCTTTTGCTAGTGGAGCCTCGCAGATGGGGGTGCTGCAGCCCCCTCAGCACCCCCCCTTCCCGCGTCCATGGTGCTCAGGCTGAGTTCAGGCTAAGTTTTGCGATGGCTCGCTGTCTCGCAGACCCCACGCAGCAACCAGGAAACGACACCAGTAATAGAGCTCACACTGTCCCCTACTCACAGCAGCGAGCCTCGCAACGTCCCGCCAACACGGCACCAAGACCCCACGCAGCATTCTCATCTGTTTGTCATTACTGGTGTCATTTTCTGGTTGCTAACGCCATTGTAACACATAATCACTGATGTTCCGCTGTAACGGTGGTGGACTCATCAGAACAGAGTGGGCAAGCTGACCAATCAGAGCACAGTGGGCTCACAGGGAGGGGGGGGGGGGGGGGCAGGAGCTCCAACAAGCCGTTTAGGACAGAGAGTGAATACACATACTATACACAGAGATGCTGTATGAGAAACCAATGTGAGTTTGGAAAATTGCACAATATAAAGCTATTTTAGTAGACCTCAACAATGGAATTATGATCAGTAGAAATGGCCATGACATGGGACCTTTAACAAATATGATCTATTCTTATGTAACAAGACATGAAACTATAAGTGTTAATGAAGTTTAAATAATGTTACATTTGTCTCAGTGGACTACACAGGTTGTACAGAATATCAGTATGACAATACGGAGAAACTTCCGGAGAAAACCCACAGTTTAAAGGGAAAAATGGGAGAAACCTCAGGGAGAGCAACAGAGGAGGGATCCCTCTCCCTGGACGGACAGACGTGCAATAGATGCCATGTGTAAATTGAAAAGATAACACATTTGCAACATAGGTAGTCCAAATGTTTGGAAATGCATGTGTGTATAACAGGAAGATGAATCCACGAGGATATCCATCCAAGACCTATGATCCAGGACCACAGCCACGACTCAAGATCCAGGGCTCGCGATCCAGGACACAGGACCGCAGGATCATCCATGACTCCGGATCCCGGCGTATATAGACACCAAAAAGAAAGACATTTGGGGAAGCTGGGTTAATCGGAACATGAGAGTACACAGGTATAGACAGAGAGAAGGAAGAAGTAAGATGTCCCCCGACAAACTAAGCCTATATCAGCAAAACTAGGGGCTGAATCTAATCAGCCCAACTATAAGCTTTATCAAAAAGGAAGGTCTTAAGCGCACTCTTAGAAACGGATAGGGTGTCTGCCGCCCGAACACAAACTGGAAGCTGATTCCATAAATGTGGAGCTTGATAAGAAAATGCTCTGGCTCCCATTGTACTTTTAGAGACTCTAGGAACAACCAACAACTCTGCATTCTTGGAACGCAATGCCCTAGTAGGACAGTAGGGTATAATGAGTTCTTTAAGGTAAGATGGTGCCTGCCCATTAAGGGCTTTGTAGGCGAGAAGAAGAATTTTAAATTCTATCCTGTGTTCTATAGGGAGCCAGTGTAAGGCAGCCAGAACAGGAGTAATGTGGTCCCTTTTCCTAACTCTGGTTAGTACACGAGCCGCAGCATTTTGAATCAGCTGAAGCGACTTGACTGATTTCTTGGTACACCCTGATAATAAGGAGTTACAATAATCCAGCCTTGAAGTAACAAATGCATGGACTAGTTTCTCTGCATCGTTTTGAGGCAAGATATGCCTGATTTTTGCAATGTTACGTAGATGGAAGTAGGCGTTCCTTGAAATTGATTTTATGTGGGCGTTAAAGGATAAATCCTGATCAAATATAACACCAAGATTCCTTACAGTCTCACTGGTGGCAAAATTAATGCCACCCGTAGTTAGTATATCTTTAGATAATTTGTTTCGTAGATTCTTCGGGCCAAGTACAATAACTTCAGTTTTGGCAGTTTTTAAGTCCTTGAGGCAGTCTTGCATTTTATTTAGATGATTGGATTCATCAGGCTTGATGGATACATATAGTTGAGTATCATCCACATTACAATGGACATTTACAGAATGATTCCTTATAATATTGCCTAACGGAAGCATATATATAATGTGAACAAAATAGGTCCAAGCACTGAGCCCTGTGGCACTCCATGGCTAACTTTGGTTTGCATGGAAGATTCATCGTTGACACACACAAACTGAGACCGTTCAGATAGATAGGACCTAAACCAGCCTAAAACAGTTCCCTTTATGCCTACTAAGTGCTCTAGTCTTTGCAATAGGATTTCATTGTCGATAATATTTAATAAAGAAGTGTTAATTCATGGAAAGACTTCCTTTAACAGCTTAGTTGGAATTGGGTCTAAGATACACGTTGATGGTTTAGAAGAAAGAATCATTGAATTAAATTGTTCAAGGTTTATGGCTGAAAAGCATTCTAGTTTACTATCTAGTGTAATATTAGAACTTACGTTTCCGGGAGCTGTTGATAACACTATACTGGTCAAAGGCAAGAGGTAATTAATTTTGTTTCTAAGAGTAACAATGTTATCATTAAAAAAGCACATAAAATCATTACTACTGAGTGCTATGGGAATAGAAGGCTCAATAGAGCTGTGGCTCTCTGTCAGCCTGGCTACAGTGCTGAAAAGAAATCTTGCATTATTCTTATTCTCATCTATTAATGAAGAGTAGTAGGCTGCTCTTGCTTTACGCAGTGCTTTCTTATATTCATTGAGAGTAATATGCCAAATTAAACGAGATTCTTCAAGTTTAGTGGAACGCCATATCCTTTCAAGTTGTCTCGACTTTTGCTTTATTTTTGCGGGTTTCGGCATTATGCCATGGAGCTAATCTATGTTGTTTTATTTTCTTCTTTTTCAAAGGAGCAACAGAGTCTAATTTTATTCGCAGGGCATCTGTAGCACTATCAACAACATTATCAATTTGGGGTGGTGTACATTTTGTATAAGTTTCAAGAGATCCTCTCGCTACTAGACAAGAAGGCTATATCTATAATACCCTCCGAACAGAGTCAGAGCGGCTTTTATTCCAAATATTTCCTCGTTCCCAAACGGGGAGAGAACGGGATTCGGCCTGTACTAGATTTGAGGGCTCTGAAAAAATATCTCATAAGATACAAATTCAGAATGCTCACTCACACATCTCTGTTGCGTCTCGTGCGCCAAAACGATTAGTTCACATCAGTCGACCTGAAAGACGCGTATTTCCACATCCCAGTATATTATCCACACAGGAAATATCTGAGGTTTGCCTTTCAGGGTGTCTGTTACGAGTACAGAGTACTTCCCTTCGGTCTGTCTCTCTGCCCACGAATGTTTGTACGGTGTACGGAAGCCGCGATAGCCCCGTTAAGACAACAGGGTATTCGCCTGGCAACTTATCTGGACGATTAGCTCCTTCTCCCACAGTCGGAGCAAGAGGCTATTACGCAGAAGAATGTCCTCGTAAAACACCTGCTCGACCTGGGTTTTGTAATAAACACAGAAAAGAGCATGTTGTCCCCAGCCCAGACTGTACTCTTCCTGGGCCTACGCCTGAATTCGTTGCCCTTTACAGCCCGCCTGTCAGCAGAGAGAGTGAAAGCCTTCAGGGCTTGTCTCGCTCATTTCCAGCCACGCAAATATGTTCAAATATGGGGGGGTATATACGAAGGTCGACCTGTGAGGGGTCTCTGGAGCAGTGACCTCCAACGGTCACACATAAATTATCTGGAGCTTTTAGCGGTGTTCCTCACCCTGAAACACTTTCTGCCTTTTTTCAGAGGACATCATGTCCTCGTGAGGACAGACAACACGACCACAATATCGTATATAAACCGCCAAGGGGGTTTGCGTTCTCTCCAGTTACACATGCTGGCACGCAAACTGATCTTATGGAGCTGCGGACGTCTCCTCTCTCTGAGAGCGACGCACGTACCAGGAGTGATGAACCTCGGGGCAGATCTGCTGTCCAGAGGTGCACCACTATATGCAGACTGGACTCTACATCTGGACTCTACATCCAATAATTGTGAGTCAGCTGTGGGTGCGTTGGGTGGATCTGTTCGCATCAAAAGAAAACGCTCAATGTCAGCTGTTCTTTTCAATGCGCGATTTAAACGCACCGTTAGGCGTGGACGCGCTCACGCACGTTTGGTCTCCGGTCCTTCTGTATGCGTTCCCACCCCTGGCTCTGATACCCCCAAATCTGGCCAGAGTGAGAGAACAACGCCACACACTGATCCTAATAGCTCCGCACTGGCCTGCAATGTACTGGCTGGCGGAGATATATCAGCTGCTGTGCGGGCAGCCGTGGCAGCTCCCGCTACGCAGGGACATACTGTCTCAGGCGGGGGGGGGGGATTTTTCACCCACACCCAGAGCGCTTGGCACTATGGGCCTGCCCGTGAGTGGTATAACCTGAATACAGTGGGACTCCCTCAGAAGGTGATACAAACACTATTCAGAGTGCAAGAGCTTCCTCCACCAGGTCCCTCTATGACTGTAAGTGGAGGGTGTTTGAGGAGTGGTGCCTTCAAAAAGGGCACATCTCTTTTCAATGTCCTGTCGGGGTGATTTTATAATTTCTACAGGACCTGATTGATAAACACAGAGCTTTCTCTACGATCAAAGTGTACCTGGCTGCTATTGCTGCATGCCATGTGGGCTTTGAGGGAAAGACAGCTAGCCAACATCCCTTGGTCTGCCGTTTTATGAAAGGGGCTCGCACATTTACCCCCATTGACATTGAGGCATTTCCTCCGCCACTGTGTTCCTCTGAGGAACAGCGGCCGAATTTACTGTGCCCAGTCCGTGCTTTACGCACCTATATGGACAGGTCAAAAGAGTTTCGATGCAATGACCATCTCTTTGTATCCTTGGCTAACCCTCAGAGGGGCAAGCCCGTTACCAGGCAACGGCTCTCCCACTGGATTGTGGAAGCGATTGCTCTGGCTTATACGAGTCAGGGTTTGCAGACACCAACGGGCCTGCATGCTCATTCTACTCGTGGACTGGCTACATCCTGGGCTTTGTTCAAGGGTGTTTCCATCCAAGACATTTGTGCAGCAGCGAGCTGGTCCTCACCGCTCACTTTTGTCCGCTTTTACAGGCTAGATGTCTCTGCTCCAAGTGTGGCCCGCGCAGTGCTGGGCCCTGTGTTGAGACAGGGTTCTACCTGTTAAGTTCTGGTTGTTTTGGTGATTTTCGAGATAAGCATGTCTAGCAATACGGGAGTTTCAATATCCCATAGTGAGACATCGAACGGAGTGTTATGAATGAGAACTATAGGTTACTTACGTAACCCCAGTCCTCAGAGTAACATGAAGTGAGATGTCTCACCAGACGGCCCTTCTTGCTATGGCGAAGCGAGAAGAGGTGCTTATTTTGAATGATGCTGCAACGTAGCGCAAGCTACTTAAAGGGTGGGTGGATTCCCTGACGTAGACGTCAAGATCACCAGCCAATCAGGATTGGCGTAATGAGATTGATGCTTCTGTTTGCATATGCGTTGAGGCGCATCCCATAGTGAGACATCTCACTTCATGTTACTCTGAGACCTGGGGTTATGTAAGTAACCTATAGTTATCTTAACTAACCCTAACAAACAAGATCTCGCTAAGCGGTCCTACAACGCTGGTTATCAACTCGGTAAATCAAGCCAGGGATTCTTTCTCCAGCTGAGAGCGTGTTCACGTGAAAGGGGCGGGGTTAGCAACATTTGACCAAATCACAAACAGGGACAAATGTACTGACAGCGCAGCGTCATGCTTCATTAATGAAAAGTAAAACTAATATTAGACAAATATGAACTTTAAACATCCATGACTTAAACATATAATCCAGGATACAAGCCACATAGCTGCACCTGCAAGGTGAATATAGAACAACTGGTTAAAAAATAAATAAAGTGTTTGAAAGCGTACAACAGGTTTATGATATCACTGCCCCGTCTAAGACACGTGGATCTGACTTTAATTACATTTGTCTCGAGTGTTTCGTCAACTTAATGTGTTGCTTAAAATAATACGTCTGCATACAGTCTGTGACACTGTGAGTGTTGCATGGCCAGATACGGCTCAGCTGACTCAGATAAGGAGATATGATATATTATGATATTATATGATCGATGATCTGATTGATGATGTTATAAGAATGATACGTGCGACACGTCAGCGTCTTCTCTGCATACGGCAGTTTAAACTGTATTTCCTTTATCCTGTAATATGACTTGATAGATTTAAACTCCACACACTGGGCTCTGATTGGTCAGCAGGCGGTGCTTTCACTGAGTTGATCTCTTTTCTATAGATGCCGGAGGCGGGCAGCACCAGGTAAAAAAAGTTATTTAGCCTTCCCAAACCTGAGCCTCCTATGTCTACTGCCATGGTATTCAGTTCACTTTCTCCTACTTCCTGTACCCGGTTTCCTGTCTAACCTTCAGTACAAATGTTACAAAAATCTAAATGTGCAAATATGAAACATACAGGTCAATATCACCTTGCTATTGGCAGCTGAACTGTCAATACCCCAAAACATATTCTTAGAAAGAAATACCATTTGTTTTGTTATTTAGACACAATTAAAGGTAGGGTAGGTAAGAATGGAGAAACCAGCTCGAGTGCGCTAGAATTTGAAAGTACACAACCAAAATAAATCTGAACCCTTCCTTCAGACTTCCTTACAGAGCCCCTCCTCCAACACACACGTACGCGCACATGACCAATGAGGGCACGAGATAAGTTTGTGCACGAGATGGAAGGCTCACAGGCAGGTAGGGCATCCAATTATTTACCGCGGGCCGGGGCAGATAATTGGACTTGCTTTTTACAGCGCCACAGCTTCCACAGATGAAACATTTGTATATATTTATTGTCAAAGCATTTCATTTATTCATTGCTATCGGGATGTTAAGAGCATTCAATGGAATATAACAAAAAGTGTTTCTGAAGTGAATGACCTACCCTACCTTTAAAACGTATAGTTTCATGTCTTGTTACATAAGAATAGATCAGATTTGTTAAGTGTTATTATGGGAGAATTCCTATTCTTGTGGTATTGCTGCCTTATCAGGCCCATAGTGAGCCGAGCATATTAAGACCAAAACTCATGTACAACAACTTCCTTACTTGCAATAAGTAAGCACTAATTAGAGGGTTATTGAGGAAAAACTCTCAACAAATGGCCTATTACTTGTAGAATACGGTCATGTAGAATAAAGCATGAATAAGTGTTTTATAATGACTAATAAAGAGCCAATATACTGCTAATATGCATGTTAATTAACAACTAGTTGATGGGGAATTTGTGTACCTTAATACAAAGTGTTACCAAATCATGTCTAATCTCTGTCTTATAATTGACCAAACAGCCTTTAAAATATAGCTTTACAGGGAATCTTTTTGTCAAGATGGGAAAAATGGATAATATATGTTACACCAATACGACCATCATTTGTCTAGAAGGGACTTTTATATATTTTTAGTATTTTTTATTTCTATGCCCCCCTTGTTTGAATAAGTTGCAGGTACACCCCATAACCCTGTTCGTGTTTATGTTCTTTCTATATGTTATAGCATGTTTGACGGTTAGTGAGGCCTGCATCTGTATTATCCCCAAATATGTACGTTTGATTTGTGATTTTACTGTTAACTACAGAAGGCTTACAGAGAATATTGTATTATCTATAACTGTAAACATGTGAAAAGCTGAATAAAAAGAGAATTTCAAAAAAATATATAGCTTTAAAGAGCAAAATACACATTGCCATGCTAAACTGGGTTAAACAACATCCTGGACCAATCTCTGTTGTGGACACGCAGAGTTATTGACACTTCAGCCTAGTGTCACTGTTCAGACCTGCATACTGTTGCCTGATCTTTGCTTTAACTTTGGATGTATCCCTCCATGCACACACACACACACACACACACACACACACACACACACACACACACACACACACACACACACACACACACACACACACACACACACACACACACACACACACACACACACACACACACACACACACACACACACACACACACACACACACACACACACACACACACACACACACACACACACACACACACACTCTCCTGTGAAAAGGTTATCTTTTGCATTTAGTATACAGTAATATTATAGATATTTAGTCATATCTGTGGGATAATACCATGTTTCGTCTGTTTCTCTCCCTAAGGAACTGACCAATCAGCAGTCAGGATGATGCCCAAGGTAAACACTGCTTTCACTTACAGTAGGTGTGATATTTATGGAGAAAAAAATGCTTTGAAAGGTCTTCACATTATGCACTTTAGAGACGTGTGATCTGTGTGGGAAGAAGAGTCCTAATATCTCTGAGATTACTATTTTTAGTTCCTACACGCTGAGCCTTAGAGCAGTAAATTATATATTGATACTGATGTTTTTCTCAAATAACCATCCTTTCTTAAAACAGAACTTATTTGTTATAATATGATGTGGTCAGGGACTTTGATTACTTTACAGACTTTGGGTGTTTCTCAAAGTCAAGGATGCTGCTTTGGTAGGACGGGTCATTCCACGTTGAGTCGTATAAAGACAAGACAGTGCAGATAAAATGGTCGCAGTATTTATTTGAAATGTATTTAGGGTTATTCGTATTATAATTTCTAAAGATTATGATGATTTTGGATTCATTAAAACAGTTTAAAGTGATTAAAATTAGACAGCTATTTGGACCAGAAGTTCAAAAAGATACAAATATACATAATAAATATAGAAAACTAACCTGACCAAAATGGAAATGTTTCTAATACTCAAAGTTGCCCACAGACAACCATGAACACTTTCCCTCAATTTCTGCTTCAACAACATCAGTGTCGTCAGGACAATCTCAAATGCCGATTGGCTTTCAACACACAGCGTCATGCAGAAGTCTATGCACATTTTGTATTAATCACGTCACTGCCATCGTCCATGCAATGTCTTTATGTAATCGCCCACATTTCAGAAACGACAGGTATTTGATACCTATAAACTGAACAAGATGGATGTCAAACATATGGAGTCTAAACTATTTTTCAAATAAAATACATAAAATTCAGACAGTGGTATCATTTTTTTTTTTAAGACAACCTGACTTTTACTTTTGGTAAAATTGTGGGATTTTTCTGTATGATTTAACATTTACTGTTGAACTGTTGGATCGTTTGGCAAAAGTATGGCCATACTAGATTTCAAACCTTTAGACCAATCAGAACATGTATTTCCTTATGATATTAAATCAAGTATTTGGGCAGAAATAGAAAAACCTCTGAGTGGTGATCTCACTGAGCAGAAACCTAAATGATCAATTCCTTCATTAGCTGAAGTCCTTTTCAATTTGGCGGAATATCAGTTTTTGGTTGAACTCTGACCTCTGCGTGCGTGTGTGTGTGTGTGTGTGTGTGTGTGTGTGTGTGTGTGTGTGTGTTTGTGTGTGTGTGAGCAGCAGCTGGCTCAGACGTCTCCAGGGAGTGTCTTGTCCCTAAGAGGGTCCAGCGTCCCAGGATCCCCTGCTGCGGCCATCGTGGTGAGACACACCCCCACACACAAATCAAGCTATATTATCCTTTAGATTAATCTTGAGGCAGTAACCTGTAATCTGCCCCCTCTCTTACTATAGGCCAGAGTGGAGGACGGGGTTATCGGCTATAAGGACCTGGCAGCGTTACCTAGAGACAAAGCCATCCTGGACATAGAGAGACCAGACCTGATGATCTACCAAAGCCACTACAGCTACAGTCCTCTGGAGGTGGGAAGTTCTGTTTTCACTGTAGTCTAGTGATATTCAATATCTTCCTTCATGTTCGGACCCAAATCAACACTAAATGTCTCATTAACAACTACTGGGTGTCAATCAAGCCTGAAATATCTTCTTCTTCTGTGCCATATGTACGGTGGCCGACAGGTGCAATCATTTCATTTAATTTCAAACCTTTATTTATACAGATAAATCCCATTGAGATCATTGATCTCTTTTTCAAGGGAGACCTGATCAAGTAGTTCCACATGAAACATAAAAACATAAATAGAACAACAAAAGGACATCATACAGCATCATTTACATAATTATCCACATAAGCAGGTACCAACAGCTTCTGATTGAGTAGCATCCAACCGAGCTTTAAAAACATTTAGTTGCACCAGATTGTTCAGTTTCCATTTAATTTGCAGACTATTCCAAGACAGAGGAGCTGCGCATCTAAAAGCTGTCTTCCCTAAGACAGTCCTAGCAGTTGGCACATTTAATAAAACCACAGCATTCAATCTCAGGCAGTAGCCACTTACAATTTTCCGTGAGATCAGGGAGCAGATATAAGATGGAAGTTTCCCTAGCATGGCTTTGTATATAAAAATGTACCAGTGACTGAGCCTCCGTACAGTTAGTGAAAGCAAACCAGCCCTTGCATACAGGGTGCAGTGATGGGTTAATGCTTTACAGTTTGTCACAAATCTCAGTGACTGTGATACGCAGCATCTAACTTGACCAGGCAATGGGCAGGTGCATTCATATAGACCAGATCCCCATAGTCCAGCACAGGTAAAAAGGTCACAGTGACTAGCCTTTTCCTGGCCTCAAGCGAGAAACAGGACTTGTTCCTGTAGAAAAAACCTAGCCTGATCCTCAGCTTTTTAAGCAGGTTATTGACATGAAGTTTAAAAGAGAGACAATCATCAAGCCAGATACCAAGGTATTTGTAACAGGTAACCACTTCAAGTGTTATTCCTTGCGTAGTTACAATATCTAAAACAGGCTCTGGTGTCTTTTTAGCTTTAGAAAAGAGCATTTTTTTCTCAACATTTAAAAGAAGCTTTAGTTCAGAGAGTCTGAATAATGTTAAAAACAGCCGGTAATTTAACACCAGCCTCCTTAATGGAGGGACCTGCACAGTACATCACGGTATCATCCGCATAAAAATGTAAAGTAGCTTCATCCACATTTTCGCCTAAACCGTTGATGTAGATGGAGAATAAAAGTGGACCTAAAACAGAACCTTGAGGAACACCATTAGCAATGTTCAACCACTCAGAAGACAGCCCATCAAAATGAACACATTGGGACCTTTCAGAGAGGTAGTTTACAAACCACCCCACTGCATGGCTTGGCATTGGCTAGCCTCTGCTTTAAAATGTGATGATCAACGGTGTCAAACGCTTTTGAAAGGTCAATAAACAGAGCTGCACAACTCTGCTTATTATCTAAAACACTCGCCACATCATTCACCACTTTCATTGTGGCAGTGATGGTGCTGTGTTGCTTTCTGAAGCCTGACTGATGTTTAGACAGGATGTCATTTGTACATAAAAACACCTTTACCTGTTCACTCACTAGGCATTCAAGAACCTTAGCCAGAACTGACAACTTAGAGATGGGCCTATAGTTATTTAATAAGGTGGCCTCCCCTCCTTTTAGCAAAGGCAGGACATACGCTGACTTCCACAATTTTGGAATTGTGTTTGTGCTGAGGGAGAGGTTAAAAAGAGTAGTGAGAGGTGGAGCAATACAATCTTCAGCTATCTTTAAAAAGAAAGGTTCTACGTTGTCCGGGCCAGCCGGTTTCTTAGGATCTAACTTGGTTAAAGCTTCACGAACAACATCAACAGTAAAAGGGGTAAAACTAAAAGGGTTTTCCAACACACGTTGTTCAGAGTCACAGACTGTAGTGTTCACAGAAGCAGAGTTAGTGACAGAATCAAATAGAGAACCACAGGACACAAAATGCTCATTAAAGCAATTTAGCATAGTGGCCCTGTCCGATATAGAGCCAGATGCTGTGGTAAGGCACGGAGGTAGCTCATTGCGGATATCGCCGGTGGATAGCGATTTCGCACTACAACAGCCCAAAACACTCTGATTAGGAGACACACACGCTTCAGTTTTAAAAGCAATGCAAATATAAAAACACAAATGTGCCAAAACATATGCAAATGGCATAACATTTTAGCAAACTTAACGAAACATGCGCAGGGTTTACAGAAAGCACTGCATTAACGAAACGCTGCAAGAAGCTCAAAACACAACTGAAACGGGGACACTAAAAGGTGACGCACACGGCTGGGACCGGAGCGCTTGTTGGCGCTCTTGTATAATAAAGTTGTCGGTGTTGGCACAGTTAGCCTGTTTCATAATTGTGATATATAAAAAAGTAGAAAAGTAATTTGTCAGTATATTTGAAATAACTAGGTTAGCTACATTAGCTAGCTAGCTTACAGCAGATCTGCAATAATGTCAGAAGGAATCCTGAATCATGATAATTAAATGTAGGTGCGTTTCCAGTGGCAGCCAACTTTATAATCCCCGAACATCAACAAGCTGTGTGCATCACTTTTAATTGTCCCCTGGTTCCCGTTGTGTTTTTAGCTTCTCGCAGCGTTTTGTATTTGCAGCTTTTTGTTGTAGCAATTTTAGTAAACCCTGTGGATGAGATTTGTCTTCATTGACTATGAAAAAAGTCTCAAACAAATGTTGAGACTTTTTGATGATGAAAAAACGCCCGTCTCTCTGTCTGTCTCCTGTGACTCTCTTATCCGCGTACAGTCTTTTATCTCCTGTTTGTCACCTGTCCTCCTCTGTCTCTTATGTCCCTTTTGTCTTTCTCTTGCCTGTCTCCTGTCTTCAATCTTAAAAAAAAAAAAATAGATATTTATGTTTTTAAAGATCAATATCTTCAGTAGGGCTTTAACTTTAAGACTTAAATATTAAGACACGGTCTATCATAGTTGGAGAACATGAGATGTAATGACGATAAGAATAATGCATTATGGGATGTTGAGATGTTAGAAGCAGACAGACGCTGGTGTGACAGGCGCTTAGTTAGTCGGTTGGTTAGCTCTGCGTCTGACTCGACTCGGGACATCAATCTGCTGCTTAAACCGGACAGCTCATTACCACAGAGACCCGGAGTGTGTGTGTGTGTGTGTGTGTGTGTGTGTGTGTGTGTGTGTGTGTGTGTGTGTGTGTGTGTGTGTGTGGCCTAGCATTACTATACTTGTGGGGACCTACATCTGTTTACAGTCACGTGTGGGGACTCGCCTCCCTTATGGGGACAAATTGGAGGTCCCCATGAGGGGAATCGTTAATTTTAGGGTGAAGACTTGGTTAGGTTTAGGATTAGGGTAAGGGTAAGGGTAAGGGTAAGGGTAAGGGTAAGGGTTAGGCATGTGTTGGTTATGGTTACGGTTAGTCTCCAGGAAATGCATGTAAGTCAATGTAATGTCCCCTGAAGTGATGTATACATGGTATGTGTGTTGTGTGTGTGTGTGTGTGTGTGTGTGTGTGTGTGTGTGTGTGTGTGTGTGTGTGTGTGTGTGTGTGTGTGTGTGTGTGTGTGTGTGTGTGTGTGTGTGTGTGTGTGTGTAAATGAGATACAAAAAGATAGGGGAAATAAAGTGATAGCAAGAACAAAGGAACTGTTAGTTAAACCATTACATCTGCTATCATTAGATTAATATTACTCGTGCAGAAATGTGAAAGCAGTACTTTTGTTTTGTTTTAAATGTTTAACTAATGATTTATTTTTTTAATGGATCAATTATGACTAATTTCTCCATTCATTGATTGAATGTTCGGTTTGTAAAAACTGTGAAAATAGTGAAAAAGGCTGCCACAAATTACCCAGAGCCATACATGATACCTTCACAACGTTTGTTTAGTACAATTATTAATGTCTTCCAAAGGACAGCAAATAAAGAACTGACTTTATGATACAACTACCACACACTGTCACTGTTTTCTGTTGTTTTATGTGCAGCTTTTCTGAATCTATTTATATGTTTGAGTATTTTTAATCTATTTATATGTTCTTTCCTCCCCTAGAGGTCCTTGTCTCCTCGCTCCTTCTCTCCTCCACACTCCCCTGAGGTAAGACCCCTTCCTCTCTACAAATGATCTGAGGGTTTGAAGCTATCACTGTTATACCCGCGTCTACAAAGACCTGTTGGGACAATCAGGAAGTGAATAGATGAACATAATGAACAGATGCTTTTATTTAGTTATTGTCATATACGGTAGCATTGCTGAAAAACCCCTTAACATTCTGTAAATAAAGCGTCCTTAAATGTGTATGACCTTGTTTGATGAAGGCCCCCACAGAGACAGCACACCTTTTTACCTGCTCTGTTCCAATAGCATGGATAAATGTGAATATTGATGTTCACACACAAACACACTCGTCCTCATCTCATTTCATTACGTTGCATTTCACTGACGTTTTTATCCAAAGCACTTAAATAAGTGCAATAAACCACAACAAGAAAAGAGCAGTTATATTCACTTCAAAAAGACAAACCATTGTAAGTGCCAGTGCGTCAGTTTTAAAAGGGCTTAACTGACGAAGTGCTTAATATTCAGTTTTTAATTTGTAATTGAATGGCCAAGGTAAAAGCGAAACAGGTGGGTTTTTAATTTGCAACAGAATATATGCAGACTTTCTGCTGTCCTGATATGAAGAGGGAGCTCTTCCACAGTGTTGGAGCAGGATAGCAAACAGGCGTGTTTTAGTTGAGGGAACCTGCGTCCAACAAGTGAAGGAGTAGCAAGCTGATTGGCTGAAGCAGAGCAAAAGGCACATCCTAGGAAGGACAGGATGCCTTCACAGGACAGTAAGCCAATACCAGTGTGTTGAAGCGGATTCAGGCAGCCAATGGCAGCCAGTGAAGGGAGCGGAGAAGCAGTGCAGTGTGGGAAAATGTCCTGAAGTTTGGCTGGGCACAATAGGTTTTCATAGTTTTGTATAGAAACCCTTATCCTCAGCACCGCAAGTGTACAGATTAGGGATGTCCCGATCACCTTTTTTTGCTCCCGATCCGATTCCGATCATTTGATTTTGACAATCTGCCGATACCGATTTTTCCCGATCCGATCTTTATGCAATGCATTAAGAGAAAAAAAAGGTAACAGATAACGGCTGGTCATCCAACGCGATGAATTCAGCTATCTTGGCTGTTATTGTGTTGGCCTTTTCACTGTTCTGGGGCAGTTTCTCTTTCCTTTTAAAAGTCTCTGAAAGTGTCGGTTGTTTCAGTGCCATTACCTGAGTGGCCGCTGTGTACTCGTCGTGTTGTTGTTGGTGTTTGTTTCTCAGGTAGCGTATTAGATTGGTCGTGTTGAACGTAGCTCTGTTCTTTCTACCACGCGGAACCTCTGCCTTGCAAACATTGCATCTGGCTGTTACACTGCCTTTGCTTTCAATTTTATAATACTTCCAAACTCCTGACATTTTCTCTGTCCCGACTCCCGAGTCACCAGCTGAACGTAGCCTCTCGTTAGCTTACTGCTACTATTAGACACTGCGCCCACTCTGTTGCCAGATTTCAGAGAAATAAGCAACCAGGTCTGAAAACAAGCCCAAAGAAAGCAACACATACATGATGTTGTGTAATTTTAAACCAAAACTAAGTCCTCAGGATGACTTTAAGACGTGGACATGGTCATTTTTGTTTTGTAACATTAAATTAAAAAAATATATTTTATAAAAAAAAAAAAAAAAAAATCCCGATCCCCGATTTTTTTCTCCCGATCCCCGATTTTTTTAAAATCACGTGATCGGCTCACACACACACACACACACACACACACACACACACACACACACACACACACACACACACACACACACACACACACACACACACACACACACACACACACACACACACACACACACACACACACACACACACACACACACACACACACATCTGTCTGACTCCTGTGTTCCTCTGTGCTTCCAGAAGGAGTCCAGGGAGTGGCTGGAGAACCGGTCTCCTGGATGCTCCTCCCCTTGTTCCACCATCCAGACCAGCAGTACACACAGCACACGAACGCCACCAACACCAGACCCGCCAAACACGCCTCACACCGTGCACTCCTCGGTTGCCAAGGGCGCCCTGCAGCACTTCCACAGGCCAGGTAATGGCTTTGATATCGTTCATTTGATCCAAACAAAACATTCGATCTCATCTTCGTGCAGAAAGATCAGTGCATATATCTGGGCCGAAGCGTAACAGAAACAGAGTCTTCCTCACAGAAAGGTCCAGCAAAGAGAGGTTGATGTTTACACTGTCAAATGCTGGCGTTATTCTTAACCAAACTTAAACTTAAGGGATCTTTATCAAACATTTTGTTCATGCTATTTGTTTATATTATAAAGCAAGAATGGCCTGATTTATTTTCCTCCTACGCGTCTCTTTCCCGTACTCCTTCTTGCCTCTCTTTCAGACAATGGCTCCAACCTCTATAAAAAGCCTCCAATCTACAAACAAGGTACTGCCATTGAAATCTACTGAAAGTGACCCCTCAGAACTCAGTCAGTCAAAACCAAATGACCTTTGCTTATTGACACACACTTAGCAGGTAACAAGAGATACATTAACACGTGGGACATGTGTTTTTCATTTCTTCATGATTTTAACTATGAGCTTTTTAGCCAGATGTAGAAGAATAATGCGCTTTGCTAAAATAAAAGTACTAATACCAGACTGTAAAATAGTCCACTACCATAAAAGTACTGCATTCAAGAACATACTAGTTTTACACAGCAAAGCATCCTATTATAAGATCATCATATGTCTGTTAATATGCATCATTTCCAAAAGTATGTCTTTCCTTTCTGACAAATTATGAAAGTTACAATGGATGCAAGAAGCGAAATGTTCCTACTTATATTTAAAAATGTGTCTAAAATACCGGGTCTAATATGATGAAGTAAGAATATATCTGAGAGACAGGCCAAAGACATGATTCCATATAATCAGCTTTCGTGTGTGTGTGTGTGTGTGTGTGTGTGTGTGTGTGTGTGTGTGTGTGTGTGTGTGTGTGTGTGTGTGTGTGTGTGTGTGTGTGTGTGTGTGTGTGTGTGTGTGTGTGTGTGTGTGTGTGTGTGTGTGTGTGTGTGTGTGTGTGTGTGCAGAAGTGTGTGTGTCCTCTCAGCTCCCTCAGGGGAAACACATCGAGGATCTGATCATAGAGTCTTCAAAGTTTCCCGCAGCTCAGCCTCCGGACCCCAACCTGCCCTCCAAGATAGAGACCGAGTACTGGCCCTGCCCCCCCTCCGTGGCTGTTATTGGTACGACATTGAAAACGCCATGCTGTATTCCGGATATATTATAAGATACATTTTTGATTTAAAAACTCTTAAAGCTTTAAACCCTTACTGTACATGCTTCATGTATTAATCCGACCAATCCCGTCTCCTCTAGAGAAAGAGTTGAGGAAGAAGGATCAGGGAGAGGAAGCAGAGGAGGAGGAGGATGATGAGGTGTGGGGACTGAGAGCGCTTCAGAAACAGGAACTCAACAAGGTACTGTACATTAGCGGTTCTGGGGGAGGGGCCAAGAAGGGCCAGTGTGCTTGGACCCCCATGTGGCCCCCCTTTCAAAAGAACCCATGGCATTTGTGATAGTGTTGCAGCCAATACTGAGCTATAATGGCCTAAGATAACAATAATGGGTTTTTTCATTAATGTAATTAAATAAATAGAAACTAAGTTACTAAAACAAATATTAAGGAATAAAATAAAAACGTTAGGCTGCACAAGTAATGTATTTATTTCCCCAAACTGCATTTAAGTTAATGGTGAACTAATTACTAAAAATAAAATTGTAACCAAGTCATTGACACAAATTCTGTTTTCAAACAAAAAAATAATAATGGTATTTTTTTGTTTGTTAGTCCGCTATGACTTTATACTGACCTGAACACGTTGAAATGTTGATGCTGTCTTTGTCTCACTTGTCCAGCATTAAATGTCCCCCCAGTCAAATTGGTCTAGAGCTGCCATTGGTACTGTAACTTAAATAAAAGCCTTTGTTCAGTCCCCTTCATTTATCAGATATATTTCTGTCTCTCTCTTTAGATTCAGTCAAACCTGGGAAAAATCATCCTGAAGGAGGAGCTGAACAAGGCTGCAACTCCTCTGAGGAGGAAAAGTCGCGCATTACCCGAAAGCAGCCAAAACACTGGTACAGCACACACACGTCTCGCCCTCACGGACACAGCCTTTTGAACTCTAACCTCAAACCAAGTCAGCCCTTTAATAAATAATAGAGTAGCATAATGTTCACATTGTCCAACACTCATACACACAAATACTCTGTAGTTTATTACCTTGAGTCTGAAGAAGAAACAGCTGTGGTGACACCTAGTGGTCAGGATGACTGCAGCCACTTTGCATTAAAAAGCGTTCCAGTTACATTTTACCTCAATGAATGCAACACAACGATTAACTTTTTCAGGTTGGTGAGGGTTAAAGTTTACTTTTATTTTGTATCTGTGTACAGCGTTTACATTTTATATAACAACTTCATATATTGTGGTGAAATAATTAAAAATATATTTTAAATGAGTTTTTTATAATAATAATAATAATAATAATAATAATAATAATAATAATACACTTTATTTATATAGCACCTTTCCAAAAATGGGAAAGTGCTTTCTCATAAAAATACACAAAGAGCAAGTGAAGTAAACAACAGCATCTAAACATAAACACAGATAGAACATATCAAACAAAAACACATAGATTAATACAAAATAAAACAATAACATCACATAAAAGAGTGTACATTTTAAAGTGTTCTTGGATGCTCTGAAAGTATGTAAGTATATTTAAATTATTAAAATGTTTGAAATGTCCCCTGTGACAGTTACTATTATATGTAATATCATTTAATTATTATTACTCATGCTTAAATGTAAAAGCAGGATTTCACTGTTGTAGTTTATTAAGAAAATGCTTATTTCTAACTATTTTTATAAAAAAATGATTGCGTCATAGCTTAATAAATAAATGACCCAGAGCCCTACTCCACGTATTTGTTTTGTCAGAACCTTTACATTATTACGAATGACTAATATTACAAATAATGTTAAAGGTAATGCAGAAATTGAAAGGTTTTACATGAAAATTAAAGCCATCAAAATATTTTGAAAGCAGCCTTTGATGTTTTTAAGCTCGCTTTATTGAATACATTCCATTAACTTCCCCTCTTCAGGGCCCAACGGCTCTAAGTCTGTGTATTTCCCAGCATCCTCTAAGAGCGGCCTGTCCAGGGTGAGTCCTGCTGAACACAATCGTCCAATCA
Organism: Pseudochaenichthys georgianus; assembly: GCF_902827115.2. Classification (NCBI taxonomy): domain Eukaryota; kingdom Metazoa; phylum Chordata; class Actinopteri; order Perciformes; family Channichthyidae; genus Pseudochaenichthys; species Pseudochaenichthys georgianus. The sequence goes on along the minus strand of NC_047511.1, from coordinate 7,183,896 downwards.
CAGCAAAGTGTACTGAGCACGGTGGACTAACATGTTCCTGTTTGCTTTCAGCTGCAGTCAGCAGAGTTCAGCTCCTCGGAGAAAGCTCCTGCAGGTACACAGTCACATGATCAATACACATCAGATCAATCATATTTGTACACTTGTGTTTTTTAGGAAAGAATCAGCACAGCACAATTAGCACAAACTGTTGCTAGAATACAGTGTATTTACATGCCCTTCCAAAAAGTAGCACAATAATTAAAGGTGGGGTATGTCATTTATTTCAGTACACTTTTTGTTATATTCCATGGAATATTCTTAACATCCCGATAGCAATGAATATCTGAAGTGCTTTGACAAAAGATCCATAACAAAACGTCATCAGTGGAAGCCGTGGTGCTGTAAAAAGCACGACCAATCATCTGAGCCGGCCCGGCTAAAATAACTGGATGGCCTACCTGCCTGTCAGCCTTCCATCTGTGCACAAACTTATCTCGTGCCCTCATTGGTCATGTGCGCGTTCCTGTGTGTTGGAGGCGGGGCTCTGTGAGGAAGTGGCAGATTTTTTTTCGGCTGTGTATTTTCAAATTCTAGCGCACTCCAGCTGGTTTCTCCAAAATGACCTACCCCACCTTTAAGTGTTATCAAATTGCATGTTTCCAAATATTCTTTTTTATTTATCATTATATTTTGTCAAATGAAGTTTGGCTTTATTTTGTTTGCATAACGCTTTATCATCATTTATAAATTGATTTATGTATTATTTGTATTTATTCTATTATTACATGTGTCAGCATTAAGTTATTAGATGTTCAGAGTCTTAGTTTAATTCAACCTGCATCATACATGTTTTGGTAGCTTATGTTATATGTTTCTTATTCACATTTCCTGCTAGCCTTTTTAATTGATATTTTCTTAATTTTCTCTCTTCCTACAGATCTTCAGGTATAGTCTGAGTCTTTCATCTGCACACATGTTGTAATTATGAAGACGTGGTTTCTGTTACTGAAGGTGATCTGATCATGTGTCTGTGTTTGCTTCAGAATGGGGACTCCAGGATGGACAGAGGAAAGTCCCTCCCCAGCATGTTGGACCATAAGGTATCAGCACTGACTTTGTTAAACAGCAGTGGAAATACAAAGCAGGAAAGAATGCAAGCCTATTTAAGAGCAAATCCAAAACACAAAAATTACAATTATACAGTCACATATTTTTAGATGATGCTCAAATCGGCCACATGGTCTTAAAATGTGCAATGTAATGTAGACAAGTGGGTAAATAAACTCAACTAGGTAGCACTTTTGCCAGCATGAGACTCTCTGTATATGTTTTAACATTTCTTATCACTTTTCAGTTAGATCGTTTTCTACAAAATATAAAATTATCAAACTGAAAAAACCGTCTATTTACTTTTTCTAAGTATCTTTAGCAAACCAAACTACATTTCTTCCTAACTTCTTCCTGTGCGAAGTGTTGAGACACTAACGTTCCCCAATGGGATGTAACCGAGGAAACAGTGTGCCTGTTACTGTTATAATCCACAAAACACCTTTTCTTTTATCCTATTTCAATTCAGCAAAGAATCCAGTGTTGTTCAAGTTAAAAAAATTGTAGTTAAAATATCATTCACTCTAATGTTTTTTTTATGCTAATCAAACAAAATAAGTAATGTAGGTGAACTGATCATTTAACCCTATAAAAAAGTACTGAATGTTATATAGCTTATTATTTGGAGTGATTGGTTGGTTGGTGGAGTGGTTGGTTGGTTTGTTTATTTGTTTGTTGACTGGTTGATCTTTTCAGATTTGCCCCTATGAGATGCTGGTGGTGACCCACAGAGGGCGGAGCAAAATGCCCCCCGGTGTTGACAGAACCAGGCTGGAGGTAAAACTGTCAGCTTTACTTCAAAGTGTTAAATATCATATCATGTCATATCCGCCACTTGTACAATCTCATCTTGGTAAACAGTGTTCATTCCTTCATGTTTCTGGGTAAAATAGAGAAGTATTTCATGGTGGCTGGGCAGGGAGGCTGTGGCTCAGTGGGTAGTGTGCTGGAATTCGAATCAGGGGGTAGCAAGTTCGAGTCCCACTGCAGTCAGCATGTCGTTGTTTCCCTGGGCAAGACACTTCACCCCAAGTTGCTCCTGTGGGGATTGTCCACAGTATTGAGTATGGAAGTCGCTTCGGATAAAAGCGTCTAACATGTAATGTAATGGTGTTTGCAGCCCGTAGAATCATTGGATATTCCCTCTCTCATGATGACGGTTTCCACTCCATCCTTTTGTTAAAGCCCACACATATGGCCTAAATCCCCCGAATACCCCTCTCACATCAACTTACTTCCAACCAACACACCACCGACATCTTCAAAAGGAGCAACAAAGATTATCCGTCATCCGTAAATTCAAAGGACTTTACGTTTCTCCCCCTCTTCTCCTACAACTGTACCAAAGCATTATCCCACCCATCCTCGTGTACTGCTCCTCCTGCTTTTCCAATATGCTCACTGTCACCAACCGGACCAAACTCCTAGCATCACCAACACTGATGCCTGGATAATTGGACTACCTGCACCCACCCTCAAAATACTTAACAACAGGGCCATCTCACGCATTGCAACAACAGAATCACACACCCACTTATTCAGTACCTCGCCCCACTGCCATCCGGGTGTAGGCACAGAACATTGAAATGTAAAAGGGCTCGCTTTGAAAAAAGCTTGATTCCTGCAGCCATTAGTGCCTTAAATAACAGGCGTCGCTGCAATGTGTGCCGCTATACTGTATGTTGTTGTCTGTGTTAATGTTGTTGTAATTGTATGTATATATACAGTGCTGTGAAAATCTATTTCCCCCTGGGGACAATACATCTAATCCCTCTGTATCGCTGCCTCTCTCTTTGTCCCTCTCCTGCAGAGACACCTCTCTCAGGAGGAGTTCTTCAGTGTTTTCGGGATGACCATCGAGGAATTCGACCGCCTCTCTCTGTGGAAGAGGAACAACCTTAAGAAGAAATTCTGTCTCTTCTGACGCCGGTGGGACCGCGTCTCCCACAATGCCCCTGCTCTTCTGGATCACTGCAGGATCCTGGAACAACTCAGACTTATTATTATCAGCACTGCTTCAACCACCACCACCACCACCACCACCACAGTCAGACCTGTCAGCTAGACGTCAGGTTTGATCACAGTGAAGGTTTGACTGAAAACACAGTGGCTTTAGATTCCTGCTGCACACATGAACTGTTTTAAGGCAGAGCTGCAGATTCCTGTATCATAAGCTTCTAGATGTGGAAATGTGTTAATAACAAAACTGCAGAGCGAGCACAGGTCAGGGTTAAATGTGGAAGCACAGAGCAGGTTGTGATGCTAGTTTTGTAAGGTTATACTCAAACTGAGAGCAGAGCCAACACCAGTGGGTCTGACCTACAAAGGAAAAGCCCAGTCCCCTCCGCATTCTCAAGCAGATGTGGAACAAAATGAATTGAATTTCAGAAAGCAATGTGTAGATTTGCTTCTGTAGGCAAATTGATTCCTTGCTAATCTGTTAGCGCTAAACAAGATGCATCGTGATTTGCATTAACAAGATCGATTTTCTCTAGTAAGCTACGGAGCTTCCTTGCTAGCTAGCTAATGATAGCTTTGCAAGCTACTTTTCTAGCTAATTACCGTTAGCTTTGCAAGCTATTTTGTCTATCTAACACCACTTGATGTGTTAGTAACTAGCTTGTTAACAAATTAGCTCAGCAGCTAGCAACTCTGCAAGAATGTCTTCTAGGAGTATACGTTATTTAAAGCCCTTTATCCTGATATATATCATTTTAAATATTAAAATATCTACATTTCTTATGATATATCTTTAATCAGTAACATCAAGAAAGGGTTAACAGATCAAATAGTTAGACAGAAATGTGTTTTAAGCTAATCGGGCAAAAAAAAAATGTGATCAGGTAAAAAAAGATCAAGATGTTAAAGTAGCAGTAGACCCTCCCCAACTTCTCTGAGTTGTGATGCTGCCACTGTCAGTCTATCCTTCGCTTCAACCAGAACAACTAGTAAGCGATATCATCTAGCGACTTCTGGATCTAATACTCGCAGCTTCTTTCCACAGTTTGTGACGTAACTGGAGCCTTGGAGATGGTAGGCTACCCGGGAGATAGAAATGCGATAGGGAAACAAAATCAAATGGTCTCCTTTTTGCCTATTGCTATAGTGCTTACTAATGTATTTGGAATATTGCCATGTCCTACTAACCTTTTTATACAGCAAAAATATTTGACATAAGACACATTTATATAATTATGTATATTGTCCAACCCTAATCTCACTAAGTTTCAACAGTTTGTTTCAAATGTTTGAAGACGTGGTATTCTGGGAGTCTCTGGATTATGAAAGGATGTAACAGAGACAGAGGGGCTTCTTCTATTCAATCTGACAGAGATCTTAATTTCTATCAGACAAGCAAATATTTTATTATCAAGCTTCTTGCTTCAGTCAGGCTTACAAATAAACATTCCTATAAACTCTGATTCAGGTCTCAACACAGATCTATATGAATAGAGCTGTCAGTGATAGTTCAAAAATTATATATTTCTATTGACTTAGCCATCTATGATGTCATAATGATAGGATTTCTTTACCAGCACCAAAAAATAAAAATAGGAGACATTTTGATCACAGTCAGATTTTAAAGCTACACATCCTGAGGACATTAACTTACCACTAAATATATGTATTTGACTGATTTATTGATTTGTTCTAGGCATATTATTTTCTTCCTCTGAGTCCAGGCCAGACATGAAAAGCTAGTTATGTTTTCCTTGTGCTTTACCTTACAACTTCAAGATGTTATTAAAATAATATGTCATTATGAACACACCTCAACACAGTCGCAAGATGTTAGAAATACAAAGGAGCACAGGAAATGTTACATCAGACACAAACCTGAAATTGAATAAAAACATGACCACAATTTAAAGGTGGGGTAGGTAAGTTTGAGAAACCGGCTCGAGATACACTTTCTGTTATATTCCATGGAATGCTCTTAACATCCCGATAGCAATGAACATCTTAAGTGCTTTGACAAAAAATAAATTAAAAAATGTCATCTCTGGAAGCCGTGGCGCTGTAAAAAGCTAGACCAATTATTTTCACCGGCCCGGCTAAAATGACTGGATGGCCTACCTGCCTGTCAGCCTTCCATCTGTGCACAAACGTATCTCGTGTCCTCATTGGTCATGTGCGCGTTCGTGTGTGTTGGAGGAGGGGCTCTGTAAGGAAGTCTGAAGGAAGAGGCAGATTTTTCCCGGTTGTGTATTTTCAAATTCTAGCGCACTCGAGCTGGTTTCTCCAAAATTACCTACCCAACCTTTAATTAATATTTCTATTATTAAACTAAATCTGCAAATTTGATAGTAACTAATGCAATAAAATCATGTAGTTGAGTTAAAAGTATAGAGGAGCATAATGTGAAAATACAGTGAAGTAAAGTACCTTACATTTTAAGTATAGTACCTGAGTAATTATATATATATATATGTATACTTAGTTACCTTCCACAACTGAAAAACACAAACTACTGGGATGTTCTGGTGTTCATATCCTTTTTTTTTTTAAAGTGTCTATCAGGGATTCAAAAATTGTCCAGACTTTTAAGAAAGGTTTTATGACTAAACTTGAATATTTGATATGTATCAGGGTGGAGCAGCATTCCCTCTCAAAGTGCAGCTCCCATTGGCTGTGATCAAACTGTCTCCTGCTTGTCTTTTGTTCTTAGTACAGCAAAAGCCACTGCCCTGTTTTACCTCAGTACACGCACACAGAGATAGAAAAACTCACTTTTTGCAGTGTAGAGGAGCAACGATAACCAGAGACTCAGAGCGCTGTGGCAGCAACTCTGTCTCTATACGGCTCTGGTTTGTCCAATAAACAGGTTATAGGCATTAAGTGTTGCTTAGTGACCAAATGAAGTGCAGCTATTTTCTAGTAATACATAGAGAAGTGGCATGTTTGTTATTAAAAATCGAAATGAAAATGTAAAAAAGTGAATTATATCAACACATGAATGTTGAGAAAAGAAGAGAAGACGAAGGAAGGACCCATTTTGGAAGGTTCCCAAACCAAAGGACAGAGGCATGATGGGAAATAACTGAAGAACATTTTTCTCCTCAACTTCAAAGTGAACTGAACATCTTCATTATGTACACATGGACACTTCTTAAGCAAACAGATATATTTAGAAAGATATATATCCATTAGCATCATATCTGATCTACACAAACATGGATAAATTGTCTTCTTTAGCACATTTGAAAATGTCACAGCAACACAGCTGTTGATTTAAAATTGAAATATTGATCTGAACAGACCATTTTAAAGTTGGAATGTATTGCATTTGATCTTTTAGAAAATGAAATTAAAAGAGAGGTTGGTACACTGCTAACACATGAGACGTTCCTTAAGCTCCATTACACCCTCCATATATAATCCCTAATCATTGCCAGTCTTTCAGTGTGGTAGATCAGGTTTGTGAGAGACATGTTGAAAAGATGGTAGGCCATGTTTTTAAGTTTCCAGCAAAATTCTGCTTTCTTTGGTCACATTTACAAGAAAGTAACATCTGGAGTTGATGCATTGTGTTTTAAAATGTATACATTACTGGCCATCTTAAATGAAAACTTTTAATTATAGCTACCTTTCTTAAAAACATCTATTGGTAGAGCAGGCGGGGAAGAAAATGTGGATGTTTCTCGTAAATGTATGACTTAGATCTTGGACATTCTGATCTCGGCCTCGCTCACTTTCTGATGAAATCAAGTGGAACATTTTTTGTTTTATCATGCCTAAAAGCTGCTGTATCTCAAACAACAAAAAGATCCAGAGTTCCGATTTTTATTTTTATTTTACTTAGAAAAAGGGAAGATAAAAGAAAAGATCTGTGGCATCAGGACATCCACAGAGAGGACATAGATCATAATCAGTGGGACCCGTCACTCAGCATCCACACGGCGGCGTGCGTTGAAGCTTGCCGGCGGGCGTGTCTGAAACTCGACCAACAACCAATCGCATGAATCTCCCGCCCCGGACACACAAGCACGCGGTTTGATTGGCTAGAGCTTGTACTGGCATATGATTTGATTGGCTGACGCTTCCGTCGAAGCTTCAAAAGTTGAACATTGCTCAACTTTTGAAGCGAAGCGACGCTCCCACAATGCAGTTCGGCAAAGCTTGACGTCACCCCATTCAAAGTGAATGGGCAGAAGCGTTGAAGCTTCAACGCACGCCGCCGTGTGGACGGGCCGTCAGTCATACGTGGAAAACACTTAATCACAGCTTCATTATGACGCTAATGAGGCTAACGCCAATCGTCAAAGTAAACATGTTAAAACTCAGATAATGTATATACTGCATTGAAATATACAAAACATTGACAAACCAACGCAGTTTAAGTGTTAGCCTGCCCTTCGTCCAACGGCTGACTGACCGGACATCTATCCTCTATCGATTTAAATTCAACTATATGCCAATGATCGACCTCCGATGACATTGTTTAGTTTTTCCCTGACTGACTATCGTAATTGGACTTTTTGATGTCATTAGTGAAAAACTGCAACAAAAAAATTACCGCCAGCCAATCGCAGCAAATGTCATCACCCAAAAGGGGGCGTGGCCTTGGCGTAGAGGGGATGTGCCCATTGGTGTCGTAGTTCTCAGGTGTTTACAGTCATGGTATCGTCTCTGTATTAATAAGAGTTACTAAAGGAGAAACGAGACTCGCAGCACATTTAAAAAAAATCATATTTCAGCATCTCAGACCTGTGTGAGGATTACGGACTGTTCTTCACTCTCACTGCAAACGGCAGAATCACCTCCGCTAAATCCCGCATCACACCCCTCCACGTCTGCCTCGCACACTCTTCCTGTATCTGTTGAAAAAAAAAAAAACTGGAAAAAAAAACTGGATGAAGATTTGTGAAATGGAGTGTGCGAGCATCGGTCATTTTACGTTGATGATTTCTTTTATTACTTTTCTTTTTCGGGGAATGACTCTGACACTGTTTGATGACACTGAGGATTTATGCTTTGTTCTGATTGGTTGTGTGTAGTTAGAAGCAGGAAGCTGGTTTCTGTGACTAACACCATGATGACACAAAGATTGTTTCATGATTATTTTGGTTTTTGTTGTACATTTCAAATTGTTTTTCTTTTCTTTTCTTATTTAATTAGGCTGTTTTAACACGCAGGGCGACTTCAGTGGAGGCATGCCACCATCAACGTACCAGATATTCTAACTGCTGAATGCGATGATGTCATTTTTATTTAACCTTTAATTAAATAAATGTATATAACAGCACTTGCAGGTATAGCACCCTGGTTCAGGTTTTGCTGTCTAAACTCTCTGAAGTTTATGACTCTGAGGTCAAGCTGAGGTCAGAGGTCGTTGATTGAAGCCGCTCTGCTGCTGTACATATATAATTATTGTTGTTGTTGTTGTTTTCATATCATGCAGGTGATGTAACAGATGAATGGTGATGTGAGTGATTAACATGAGTTACAATAAAGACCATTTCTATTTGCTTGAGGACACCGAGTTCACATTTCTGTAAGCAATATTTATCATAAGTGACATGGGGATTGAGCCAAAAATAAAGTACAATGTGTTATTGACATCTAAGTTTTTTGGCATTGGTGAAAGAAGTATTTAGATCCTTAAAGGGGCAGTAATATTATGTTTGTGTTTTCCCTTTCCTGTAGTGTGTTATAGGTTTGTGTGCATGTTAATGGTCTGCAAAGGCTACAATCCCAAGGTTCCCTCCAGAGGGAGTTCCTCTCCCACACACTCCCCCCTGCCTGAAACGCCTTCATTAGACTCCTAATGACATCACTATGTAACACTTGCGCTTCTATTGGCTGGCTCTCCAACACATTGTATGTAATTGGCTACGGGGAGGGACATTTCTGACACATCTCTAAGCAGTTAACCAATCACAACATAGCCGGTCAGCTAACCAATGAGAGCAGACTGGGCTCTGGTTTCAGACAGAGGGTGAAAAGAGGCAGTATGAGAAAAATAAAGAGCTTTTTGAACATTAAAGCATGGAGACAGTAGAGACATTAGAATTGGCGTCAGACCTAATGCCAAAACCTATAAAGATGTTTCAGACTCAGGGCCGCCGCTCCCTACACGCAGATCACGCACACTGGGTGGGCCCTCATCTTGCGGAGGGGGCCTCATCTTATGCGTAAGTGTGGCGCAATTATGTTCAGTAATCCCCCCCCCCATCAACGCTCGCGATACATGAGTGACGACTTGTGGAGGCCTCATGAAACACCTTGTCGTGTGGCCACAAGTTGACCAGGGGCAGCCCTGTTCAGAGTGAAAGATGTGAGTGTTGGTCCGCCCTCTCTCTCCTCCCTCGTGATGTCACTGGGAGGCAGGACTGGATCTGTAGAGCTCAGACATCTTCACACAGAGCAGAAACAGAGCGAGGGAGTGCACTGAGGAGGAAACCTTTCCATCTCTCTTTCCCTTCTTTGTTTCATGCTGTGAACTCGAGCAGGGAAATGAGTCTGAAGAGCAGCAGCCACTGAGACAGAGACATGGACAAACAGAAAGGTACTGGGCACTCCATTACAATGCAAATGTGTGTTTTACATGGGAAACCCTTTACATTCACATTATTGCTTCAAATGTAATAATAATGATGATAATAGTATTATTATTAATAATATTCATAATTTTATAGTATAAAGTATATGAAATCAAACTGAGAAGGAAATAACAATATAATATGTAAATTGTAAAATGTGTACTTCTTCTTAGTTCATAGTTTTCATATATTTTATAATGTTCTTACCTTAATGTGTAAGTTATTTATTTATTTAGGTCTATCTATTTCCGCTTTATAATCAGTATATCAAATAAATACGTAAACACTCTATAATGTTTTCATGTATTGTCGACATTTTATACTTTTACTATGAAGAGATACTGTACATTATATTATAAATGAATCTTTATAAATATATGGCTGATGAAAAGGTCTGGAATAGATTTGCGGCCTATTTAAGTTTATTTGTTAATATATGAACGGACAAAACAGAGAGAGACATTTTGGCATTAACTACATCAATACAAACGTGTATCAACGTAGAACTATTATAAAGTTTTAAATGTGGAATTTACACATGTTTTAATTCTGATTGAATCAAATAGATTGTGTGTGAGTTGATACCCAGTCTGAAAGGGCTTGGCTTGAGAACCATAGGGCCGCCGGTTCGAGTCCCAGAATAGACCGGTCCTTGAGATGTGCCAGTTCACCTCCTGGGCACTGCCGAGGTGCACTTGAGCAAGGCACCACAACCCCCACTGTTCCCTGGGCGCTGTATGATACCTACGGCGCTTGAGTTAAATGCAGAGACTAAATGTCACTGCACTGAAAAAACTGAAACCTTGACTTAAATGAAATGTATGATGTCAACAGATTTCACATAACTGGATGAGGTTAGTTGAAAGCAATAATATTGGATTTTTGATTTAAACCTAATATTATTGCTTTCAACTAACCTAATACAGTTATGTGACATTTTCATGTTACATTTAATTAAAGTCAATGTTTCAGTTTTTTCATAGTGAATGAATATGTATAGAAATGTGTATTGATTGGGATAAACCCCTTGAGATGCACCATCTCGTTTTCAAGGGGGTCCCGACAACAGCAACAACTTACAGACATACATGACACACAAGACAAAATGCAAAACATGACACAAGACAAACCACATACAGTCTGTTAAGTGAAATTCAAGCAATGCATACAATCATTACAATTTGAGACAGTCGAGCAAATCAGTTTCATCAATATCAGTTTCATTAATAACAGTTTCATTAATAACAGTTTCATTAATAACAGTTTCATTAATAACAGTTTCATTAATATCAGTTTCATTAATAACAGTTTCATTAATATCAGTTTCATTAATATCAGTTTCATTAATAACAGTTTCATTAATAACAGTTTCATTAATATCAGTTTCATTAATATCAGTTTCATTAATATCAGTTTCATTAATAACAGTTTCATTAATAACAGTTTCATTAATATCAGTTTCATTAATAACAGTTTCATTAATAACAGTTTCATTAATATCAGTTTCATTAATATCAGTTTCATTAATATCAGTTTCATTAATAACAGTTTCATTAATAACAGTTTCATTAATAACAGTTTCATTAATATCAGTTTCATTAATATCAGTTTCATTAATATCAGTTTCATTAATATCAGTTTCATTAATATCAGTTTCATTAATAACAAGTACAGACCAGTTGAAAGTGAGATGATAATGCATGTTTAAATAAACCCAATGATGACAGAGATCTAATGGCAGCAGGTAAAGTATTCCAGTCGGTTGGGGCTTTGAACATGAACGCTCTTCTGCCAATCCATTGTGTTGCAGAGGGGACAGAGAGATAAATCTGAACAGAATGTCTAACTTGATGATTTGGTGAGTAGGGTACAAAATACTGCTTTAAATAAGGGGGATAGTATACATTTAAATATCAGCTGAAGCCAATGCATGTGTCTTCTTACATTTAAAGAAGGCCATTTAAGTTGGGTATACATTGTGCAGTGATGTGTACGAAAAGGACAACCAAGAACAAATCTGCAAGATCTGATTTATGTGCATTTTGGTAGACAACATCACAATAGTCCATAATCGGAAGAATTAGTTGAGAAGCAATTCTCTTTCGGACACTGAGCGTAAAACAATTGCGAGAGCGGTGTATATATTGTGCACTGAAACGTTGACTTTAATTACATTTATTGTGTCAATTTCACATAACTTTATTAGGTTAGCTGAAAGCAATAATATTAAGTTCAAATACAAAATATTAGGTTCAACTTATTATTATTAACTATACCTTACAGTTTTTTCAGTGTCGGTGAAAAATACAAAATAAAAGGCATTTAGATCTGGTAGAGTGGTTATTTCGAGAAAACAACTACAATGTCCAAGATCTGAGGCGTACATTTACATTTACAAGAAATAAATCTAAATAACTGAGGTTTTTTTTTTCTTCCTCCAACTTTTCTTCTCCACCAGCTCCATGTTTTGGGAACAAGACCACTTGATTATTTTTGATAAAGGTAGCTATGACAAAGGACGCGTGTGTAAAACAGGACACATTTGAATCCCCCATTTCCATATATTTCCATCTAAAAAGACAAAATATCTAAATTGGTCCAAAGTGTGGTATGGTGGTGGTATGCTAACTACAGCAGCTCAACAATGGGGAACACCCGTCTGTGCTCCTCCATCCTCCTCCTCCTTCATCATCCTCACTTCCTCCCTGCTGCCCTCAGGAGACAGCACTAATAGACTGTTTAGACTCAGACCCACAATTTAGCCTCTGACTGACTCCTGCAGTTACTTTTAGTTGAATGACTTCCTGTGCTTATGAGGATTATTGCAGTTTATTCCAACTTGGGTCTGATTCGGTAGTATGGTCTGTCCGTATTCAGCCTGATTGTATTTGGGATAGGGTTGACATGAATCTAATAGAATGATCATACTTTCATCATGTTTTCTACACGGTTGTCCATCGTTTAGCTTTGGCTGAAGCTCTTGAAATGCCCTCGCCTGGTGTCTTCTTCTTCTGCATGGTGTAGGTGTGACTAAAGAATCAGCATATTATATCATATTCACACACAAACAAGCATTCATTCATTTGTTATACTTTGGGGACATTCGGCTAATAGTGGTACCTTTGAATAATGACATGGTGTCAAGTTGAGATCTGTGAACTCCACATCAGATGGCCGTGAAGCGTCACATTCAACAGCCATTCAGCAGGCTTGAAAGGAGCTATTCTTTGTTGTACTCTAGCCTTACACAAGGTTACAGTACAATGATCAAATGCTGATTCTTGGTTACTGCTGTATTTTCTGGTAGTAAGTCTTGGGGTTTTAGAACTGCTACGGTTTCTCTTGTACTGCAGCGCAGGACAACCCAGCAGCTCAGTAATGTCATCGTTTCGGAACTCCTGTTTTTCTGTTTTTACCAACCAGAGGATGAAAGAGAAAGCTGCTCCACACGCCGCAACACAAACAAACTCTTTTTTAAAACTTCTTAACTTCAGCCGGTTTCAGGATCAACTCTGTTGGCCAGAAAGACACAAATATGAGCTTGAAACTTTGATTCTAAAATTACTTAAAGGCCCCATGTCATGCTTTTCCGGTTATCACCCGTCCCCTTGTGTTATGAAGCTTGTTCTGCATGTAAGCAGTCTGCAGAGTCACGAACCCTCAAAGTGCACCCTGTAGGAAGTAAAGCTCTAACACAGAGAAGACCTGTCTGTGCTGCCCCAGAACGCCTCGTTGGACATTTCTCATTTTCCATTGTTTGCTTCCTGGGTTCTGTGACGTGTGAACACCCAAATAAACAACAAATGACCGGATTGGCCCAAATGGACCAATCCTTGGAGCAGCTCACACACCAGGATCCCTTGGCTAACTAACAGGGAGTCCCATTGACTTGCGTAGAGCTCCCTGAACGCTGGTAATAGACGAGTTGGGATGGCGGGGGGGGGGGGGGCAGGTGCTCCAACAAGCCGTGTAGGACAGAGAGTGGATACACAGACTATACAGAGACGCTGTGTGAGAAACCAATGTGAGTTTGGAACATTGAACAATGTACATCTATTCTAGTAGACCTCAACAGTGGAAATATGATCAGTAGAAATGGCCATGACATGGTGGGATCTTTACTTAACACTTAAAACATTATTATCCGGATTATCCAGAATAATATATTTCGTATTTTTAAATACAAGTATCTGAAACAAAATACAGTATGTCATAGTTATACCAATAGTAAGAGAAGAAATTGTTATTGTTATTTGGGCAAACTAAACTTTTATTCGTTCTTGGAATGAAATACTTTCTGTGTATATTATTTCTTGACAAAGGTAGGTTGAACAAACTTTGTGTGTGTGTTTGTTTGTTAGAACATCAGTTAGTTGGTTAATGTGTATGTCAGCTCTTATGGTTATTACTTTATTTGTTAGTCTTTTCATTAATACAGTCAATATAGACTGAAACATTGACTTTAATTAAATCTATTACTGTGTCAACACATTTCACATAACTGCATTAGGTGAGTTGAAAGCAATAATTTAACGTTTAATTTTAAATTTGTTTTAGGCTCAGCTTAATATTATTGCTTTCCACTAACCTAATACAGTTATGTGAAATCTGTTGACATGAAACATTTAATCAAAGTGAACGTTTCAGTTTGTTCAGTGTGAGAGGCCGATGCATTCTTAATCATTAGGTGTTTCTGGTTGCTGACTATTTTGATATTGTTTATTTGTTGTGTGCTTTTGATTTCCCCCCCCACCAAAACAGCATTATCTAACTTTCATTCAAATCGGCAGTGACTGTTATTCACTGTATGTGCCTGTGTGCATGTGTGTGCATGTGTGTGCATGTGTGTGTTCTGCAGCATCAAAGCCAGAGACAGGAAGTGATGTTGATGGTCAGATAAGCAGCGCTCAGAAACACAAACTCTTTATTCCTTCACTTGTTTCTTCCTACGGTCTTTCTGTTGTTGTTGTGGATGATGTCTTGTTGCTGTGCTGTTGCTGGTGTGTTGTGGGTGTGTTGTAGGTGTGTGAGGTATGTGCAGCTCCGTGTTTAAAACGGCAGCGGGCTGATAAGCAGATCTGTCGGATCCTTAAATCAGCAGAGAGACGTTAATCAGAAACCTTTAACCCCTGTCTCCCACTCACTCAGAGGGTGAATGGACTAACTCTGTCCCTCTGAATGGAGCTCAAACACAAAGGCTTCTGTTTTCTCTCTGCATATTTGACATTTCCTAATCCTACTGATGATAATGCAGGCTTTGCCAAACCTTTCAGATTCATTCACTACACTTAGATTGTTGACAACAAAACATAAATCATTGTTAAACTTTGCAAACAGTAAAGATGCTCACATTCTCAGGGGTTACAACTGGATCTGATGTATGTCAATCATTTACGATGGAAGAAAGTTATAGTTGATCAACATTTAAACATTTATTGTCTTTAGTTATATTTCAGAGGTCCCTAAGGCCCTGCTTTGTGAATTCACATATCACAACTTTAAAAGACATAAGCTTCGCCCCTTGCCTTTTATGTGTTCATTTGGTCTACTTGATATACTTGTTTGACTTGTGGATGATCTGCAGAGATAAAAGTGCAACACTCAACAGCAGCAACACTTGGTGTCAGCCCGCTCAAACAAACGGACTTTTCTGTCTGGTTCTTGATAGTTTCTTTCAGAAAGACACGGCCAAAAACAAGCTTCGCCTCCACCTTCTACATTGACGTCACTGCCGCTCATCTATTAAGGTGAAATATTGTCAAAGTGCTAAGAGAGGCCATACAAAAATGACGAGGCGCAGACAAAAATGACACATTTTTTGATGTGAAACAATGGGCATTCTCATTGAAAAGAAAGTGCTCGGGGAAAAGCGCTATGTGGTAGTAGTTGTAGTTGCTGTAAACAGGTTTAGAGGTCTTTCTCAGGAGGAAGGAGGTTCCAGAGATCAATTACATAAACTTCCTGGTCATTAAAGGAAGTTCTGGGGTCTTTTCAATGATATTTTTCTTTCATATGCTCTAGTGCAGTGCTTCTCAAACTTCTTTCAGTTATGTACCCCCTTTGAAACATTTTCTCAGCCAAGTACCCCCTGACCGACCCCGAAAATGTTTGATCGAAAAAGCCTATACAAATAATTCCAATATAGTGATGTTCCCTCAGTGTGTGATTTACTAACTAAGGAGTCTTTCAACTGACGTAATATCTGTTTAACAAACCAATGAACAAAATGATATATTATGCAAAACTATAAAATACAATACACCAATTTGACATGTTTATGAGTTTCTAGGAATATTTTATATAACATTGTGTTTTCTATTTAACTTATTGTACTAAGATTATTTTTGTAATCATGCATGGTATCTTTTTAATTAACTTTGTTTTTAAATCTCACGTACCCCCTGCAGTACCCCAACGTACCCCTAGGGGTCCGCGTACCCCCATTTAAGAATCACTGCTCTTGTGGATCTCAAGTGGGATTGGTCATTGAGAAGTTTCTATTTTCTATTTTTAAGTTGTGTAGCAGTCCTTGGCTGATGAGCATCTGGTCCCATAAGCAGTTATAGTGGTCACGGAGGTACAGCAGGGGTGTCAAACTCAAGGCCCGGGGGCCAAATCCGGCCTGTGACTTCATTGTATGTGGCCCACAAGAGCTTGCAAAGAATATAATATGTTTACTATACGGTTACGTGCCGCTTTACAGAAGCATGTTGCCCATAAACTACATGTCCCACAATGCATCTCAAATTTGAAGTTTTTCTCAGAATTTGACTTTTATTCTTCAAAATATAATATTTTTCTTAGAATCTGACTTTTTTTTCAGCATTTCATTTCTTTTGACTTTTTTTTCCAGAATTTGGCTTTTCTTTTTAAATCATTTTGTGACATTCTCACTGAAAAGACTTGCAATTGTTTTCCCTAGACTTCTGCTTTCAGACGTAGTTAATTATGAAGTTATTACCCTATCCAATAATAATCCAATGCAGAAGCAATAATATAATATAATACTTTATTTTATATATATTACATATTTATATATGTATTTTTATTTAGTCTTATATATAAAACTGGCCCTTTGAGAGCAACCATGTGGCCCGAGTTGAAATTGAGTTTGACACCCCTGCAGTACAGGTTCTGCAAGTAATACAGTACGTGTTTACAGTAAGAATACCAGTAGATTTGTTCAACAGATAAACATAGTGTCTTTAAGGTTTCACATTATTCACTGCCGACAACCTTTATAAATGATCGTACAGTTAGCTTGAGTTCTTAAATGATGTCGAACAATGAGTAACTAACAAACATGGACCAACACATACAGTCTTTATTCTATGTTAAACATTAGCAGCAGCTTATCAGTGTGTATATCTGTCACATCAGCTAACATTTGAAGGCCAGAACATTTGAGTATTTGTGGTGGGAAACATTACCTCAACAGGCGCAGACAGTTCAGGGTTTCATTCACTCATTAACAGAATAAATAACCTAAACTGTACTGCCTAAAGGAGACATTGGCTTGTGTGTTTCACACTTCTACACCTTAATGTTAGGACATAAATCTCAAGAAATTAAGTTTTCTGTTCCTGAAAGCAGTTCCAGTTCCCTTTTCTATAAGTCACAATTTTTTGAACGTGTTTTTGGTTAGAAGCCTGAAATAAGATCTGTGCTTAACACTAGCTTTAGAGATGTTCACGTTTTGTTCTACGACATAAAATACGTCATTAGAATGTCTGAAGCTTCTTTTTTTTCTAAAAACACCAGTTGCTAACAAGTGACTAAATGAGACTACTACACATCATCACACCAAACATTAGCCGCCTTTAGCTTAGCGGTGGTGAAGTGAAGTCATGTGACCGTGATGTAGTTACTTTGTAGCCTAATGGTAGCTTTTGTTTTTGGACAATGCTAGGCTGAGATTTAGCACTGCAGAAGCATCAGTAGCAATTGTCACCAGCATCTCAACAAAATGAGATTACTAAAGGTCAGCACGCTGAACATTAGCCGCCTTTAGCTTAGCAGCAGTGACGTGAAGTCATGTGACAGTGATTATGTGTGTTTATGGCCTAAAGTTAGCTTGTTGTTAGCTGATTGCATTTACGCTTCAGAAAGTGGTGCTAACATGTGAAGATTATCCAGCTGAACTAAATGTGTATCATGTGTGTTTGTCAAAGATCTTGTTTTCTTCAATATTCCAATATCAAATTTAAAAAATCTTGATGCTTTTTGTTAATTGAACGCTAGCAGTGCTAACTTCCGGGTCGGCCTACAAAATGGCATCCTCATTGCACCACTCTGTCATCCAACAGTGTTTTAATTCAAATCAAAATTCTGCACAGGAAGAAAATCTGAGTTATTAAAGTAAATTAAGTAACACTTACAAAGTTGAACACAAAAAATATGTGCAGTTAGCGGGGCGGTGTCGTTGCTATGTGGGGCCTTTATGTCCCCTCAGTCCTAGCATCACACAGTACAAGAATAGAAATAACAACACAATAATTGACATTTAATTAAAAAATGTTTGGATAAAGATAGTGGAAAACTACTTTCTTTAATTTTACTTAACACAGTTTCCTGATGTGTTTTCAAATAAGGGCTTTTTTACATTTTAAAATTATTTTCACATCTAAATATACCACTTTTATACTTATATATGTTGACTTACCTACATCTAAATACAGTACATAACACATGAACTAAGCAAACAAACAAACAAACAGGATCACATTATTATCATAAATACTGGGAAAAACATATGATTTATTTGTGTACTAAAGTACCCTAGGAGAGTAAAATGTTGGGTAAACACAGATTGTATTTTTATCTGTAGTGGATAATGTGAACTGAGAGGCGTCTTACATCACTGCCTTCAAAGATTGCAGCTCTTTGCTCTTCTGAAGCTTACACACAAAGTCAGTATTCATTCAGTGAGAGAGGAACAACCGCTTCATTCATCACATGAACACAGACTGACTTCATGACACGTTTCATGTTTTATCAACCTGCTGACGACAAGCTGAAGGGAGCCCCCACCAGAGTCTGCTGTGTGTGGCTCAGGAAAGTCATTGTGAGGACAGAAACCTGAATCTGATTAATTGACTGACTGATTGTTTTTATTTTAAAAAGAACACTAGAGACCGTCATGCAGTGGGGTCACACCATCCGCAGGGCCAAATTGGTAGCTTACCTTACAACTACACTGAAAAAACTGAACCTTTGACTTTAATTAAATGTATCATGTCAACAAATGTCACATAACTGTATTAATAATAATAATATATTTAATTTGTTAGCGCTTTTACAGGTGCTCAAAGACGCTTTACAGATATAGTGAAAATAAAATAAAGGAACAACAAATACATATATAGTATATAATGTATTAGGTTAGTCGAAAGCAATAATATTAAGTTGAAGCTAATATTTTTTATCTAAACGTAATATTATTGCAGATTCATTTTTTAATTCATTTTTTTTTTACTGCAATGTACTGTATGTTGTTTTAAAATAAATAGCTATGTTAACTTGAATGTTAGCAATAACATAATTATGTGTAGTTTACATTGTAAAACGGGGAAATTAAAGATGAAGCACAAGCATGTTTTTTCTGAAAATTCACCTTAAAAAAAGCAACTTGCCCTACAAGCAGTTAGCATGTTGAGATGCAACGATGCTAATTGTGACATGCTAATATTTAAGTATAAGATAGCACATCAATTGTATTTGCTAAAGGATTCAAAAATATGCTAAATGTGAAAGTGTTATCATTGTATGTTAACATGACAAGCTAGACAAGCTAAGAAAGAAAAAAAAGGAAAGAAAGAAAGATGGAAAGAAAGGGTCTATTTAGTTAAGTCTTTGCCAAAATGTAGCAAGTTTTAACAATATTTTCACAAGTTAGCACAAGAAAAAATGCTAATTTAATCTTGTTTCCATCCATTCCTGTTGTGTGAATATTATGAAACAAGAGAAACACGGAGAACCAAACAAAGGTTTCCTCAGACAAATGTTAAGAGAGTTTGTTTAAAAGGGAGAGATAGTGTTAATGTAATCAAACATGACTCATTGCCCTGCTTCTACAGTATGTCAACAGTTAAAGGATGACTCAGAGGTAACGTCTGTGAAAATATTTGGGGGTGATTTTCTGTTATCTCACTGTAGATTTGACCTTGTTCATGAGGCCAGTCTGACAGCTGTAGAGTCTTTGTGTCCCTCTGTTCACCTGTCTGTCCTCCCTGTCTTTCTACTTGTCTGCTCATCTGTCTTCAGTGCTGGCCAAGCTGATCTGGGACCTGCCGTCCTTCCTGTCTGCTCTGGACTCAGAGAAACTGAGTTACGCCGCTCAGACTCAAAAGAAAGACATCTCAGAGCTGCTGTCTAAGCTGTACACAAACGACACTCCAGGTAATAATGATATGACTGATACTACCACTGCTAGCTATAGGGAGTGGAAATGTGATGTCATCAATATGATGTTGTGAATCGAGTGGCCTGTGTTCGTCGTCCATAACATACGCCTGCCCATACAACACACTCTCACTCCCTAAGCGTCCAATAGCGACGTTTGGTCAGTGTCCGTGGCGTCCAATTTTGACGCTCCTAGTCTCCTTCAGCGTCATAAAGGGACGCAAATAGCTTTCAACTGATTGCAATGTATTCCCATCTGCGTCGGGATTTGACGCTCATGGAAGCACGGCATTCGTTTATGCCGGCTGCCCTTAAAGGCAATGTGAGCATCCATTCCCATTGGATAACGGAGAATTTTACACCCGGAAGTAAGTACTCCTCTTACTGTCGATTGATTTTACAGTGATATCTGCACTACTCATCGACTAAAAAACACCAGATTATCCTTGTTAATTACACAACATTGATTGGTTTAAATTGTGTGCAATGCTTTTGTATTTTTCCCCTTCGATTCGGAGAAACAAATATGTTTTCTGAGTAAAGGATGGCAGAAGACACTACACTACCCAGAATCCCCAGCTATCGTTTGGCCTACACCATGTGCTCTGTTTGACAAACCCCGTTTTTTTCACCATTCATTCCGATGGCTGGCGTCTATGTCACGTGATCTTCAAATTTCTCCCTGCAGAAAAAGAAAACATGGCCGAAATTCGTTTTATTCTCGGTAGAAAAGGTCTATTTTAAAGTTAATTTGGCCATTAAAATGCGTTTTGATGTCATTTGATGCGAGAAATATGAGTTGTTATTTCAGATTATGTGTGCAGTGGATGTACATGATCTTTAGTTTGCTAGTTATTACGAAGATTACTTCAGGAAATCGCGACGTTTTCATTGTTATCAAGGTGGTTGCTAGGGACGCTGCTATCGATATTATTTCTGTTATGTTGTGTAACTGTTTAATGATGTTATCTTTATTGCTACCCCCTTCCCCGTCAATGTATAGTGTTGGTCCACAGCCTAAACATATTAGTTTAACAAAATCCGCATCTAAAGATAGCTTACGTTATTTCCCCCCTGTGCAATTCCAGTCTCACATCTCAGAGCACATCGTCATTAACAAATACCGGAAACAGACCAAAATAATAATAATACCTTATTCCGAGTGTGCTTGCTTTTCTCTTTGAAAGTCATCACATAACGGCATTGTAATACACGGTTCGGCTGCATTACATATTACATATCTGCCGTAGTTCTGTATTTATAGAGCCCTGATGAGAAGACAAACATGAGGAGCTGAAAACGTGACGTGGATCATAAATATATCAGCCATTAAACAACATCTTACATTTATTTTCACACAATACGTCTCCTTGCAGTATCAACACTAATTCGGCTCACTTTTATATTTGATCCAATTGGTAGATAGGCTGTATTTACACCATAAAGGTGCACAGATTATATAAAGAGACACCTGGTGGTTAAAGCATGTTATTGAATTTCAATATTTTTATTATTAGATATTAATACGATCCCTATAAAGTATATTAATTATTTATTGACATATCATATAGGCCTACACAACTGTGGTGTAGTTCTGCACTGAATGAAAAACGTGGGTCGCAGGTTCCTCAACAGTGCATTACAAGACATCTATCAATATTTGTGCATACCTCCAGCAATGTTAACTATGTTGAAGCACTTATTTTAACTGATATTATACATAATGTATTATACATATAAGATGTATGTAGATATTTCATCTCCGGCCTTGTCAGGTATTGAACAATCAATAAATAAAGAACACAGAATTGTTGAATATAAAACACAGAATTTATGTGATTATACTAAATGATTTTCAAATAAACACAACTGCATATTTAACTGTTACACATGCTGATGTAACGCAAATGTTCCAACTTTGGATCAATAAAGTATATCTTATCTTAAGCTGATCGATGGCTACTGCCATATTTGCAAAATGTGCCTCTGAACCTTGACAAGTGCATGTTTCAGGCTTATCACCATTTATTAATTATATGTTTTAAATGTGAGTGTTTCCTGTCCCCTAAACCTCCAGGGATGTACACAGTTTAATACTGGCAACTTCTTATTATGGGAAATACGAAAACGTCTTTTAAAACTACAACTCCCAGTAGAGACGTGCCATAGAGAACATGTTGCGAAACAGAATAGCCAGCATGTGTAGTTCTGGGGACGGGGTGGGGGAGGGGGGACGCGGTGGACCCGTTCAAATCCAGTTTTGGACAGTCTGCCGTGGTTCCATCCCATTTCAAGTGCTGTTCGAGAATCGGCTTAACCCTCGGAGCACACTCTCCAATCACAGAGCTTGAGGACTATCACGGGGTTTGTCAAGAGCACATGGTGTAGTCCAAACGATAGCTGGGGATTCTGGGTAGTGTAGTGTCTTCTGCCATCCTTTACTCCTGGGAATGGACGCTCACATTACCTTTAAGGGCAGCCGACATAAACGAATGCCGTGCTTCCATGAGCGTCAAATCCCGACGCAGATGGGAATACATTGCAATCAGTTGAAAGCTATTTGCGTCCCTTTATGACGCTGAAGGAGCCTAGGAGCGTCACAATTGGACGCCACGGACACTGACCAAACGTCGCTATTGGACGCTTAGGGAGTGAGAGTGTGTTGGCCCATACCATAACCCCACCACCCCCATGGGCCACTCGATTCACAACATTACCCTAACCCTAACCCTACCCCTACCCCTACCCCTCACACCAGATACTGCCTGGTTTTCGGACCCCCCCAGACCCCCCCAATAAAGCAAAAATGCACGTTTCAAAGTGGCCTTTTATTGTGGCCAGCCTAAGGCACACCTGTGCAATAACCATGCTGTCTAATCAGCATCTTGATATGCCACACCTGTGAGGTGGGATGGATTATCTCGGCAAAGGAGAAGTGCTCACTATCACAGATTTTTTCAGATTTGTGAACAATATTTGAGAGAAATGGTTATTTTGTGTATATAGAAAATGTTTTAGATCTTTGAGTTCATCTCATGAAAAATGGGAGCAAAAACAAAAGTGTTGCGTTTATATTTTTGTTCATTGTATGTTAAATACATGGTTTATACATGTAATTACTGGGGTTCCATTTCTTCTGATTACCTAATTTGGGCGTGCACATTTGCACATTTTCTCATGAAAAATGGGGGAAAAAACAAAAGTGTTGCGTTTATATTTTTGTTCAGTGTATGTGATGAAAAATAGCTGAAGGATATCTGGTGAAAGCTTATAGAAATTAAGGTATTTTGCCGCTGCTATCAACGCCATCCTCCAAAAATGGCCGCAGTGCCGGTTCCCTTTCTAGTAACCTTCTATCAGTACTACCGCTACTAAAACTATTATTACCACCACTACTACTACTACTTCTACTCAAAACTATATAAGGCGCTTTCACACCGCAGTACTTTTCCCACAAAGGTTCATGAGAACTCTTTAGTTCAGATTGCGTTCACACGGTTCACACCCTATGGTTCACACCGGAATACGTCCCTTGGGGAAGATTAGGCAAATGAAGCCGCTGACGTCACTTCTTCTTCTTCTGCTTTGGGTTTACTGGCAGGCCGCAAACCACTTCACGGCGTATACTGCCACCCGAAGTCCCCGGCCGGAAGTCCCCGGAGTTGGGGACTGGCTTCAGTAGAAGTTGCCATAAGTTAGTCTCTCTGCGTTTGTGCGCTGGGCTAATGCTAATAATGCTAATGCGAGGATAATAAAATGGCGGCCTCACAAAACTTTTTGGGAGTTTTACGGGGCGTGGTTTGCATTCCGCCCAGCCAATCAGAAATAGGAACCTTTTTCTCCCATGAAAGTCCCTGCTCTCTAGCAGGGACGGACGGAAACGGGGGTAGGCCTACAAAGGTTCTCATTAACTCATTTTAGTTCCGGATTTTTTTGGTGTGAACGCAACATTTCGGAACTATATCGGAACTAAAGTGGGAAAAGTACTGCGGTGTGAACGCGCCTCTTGTTACAGTAGTAGTATCAGCAAGAATGATATACACTACTAAAGAATGTTGACAATATTTTCAATTGAAGGCTTTCAGAGTGACTGAAAGAAGTCAAATTGGCCATTTGTTTGCTAAATATAGAACATTTCAGTCAAAGTCCTGAAGAGAATTGTAATGTGTGCAGTGAAGTTGAAGTGGCGGTTGGAGTGTAAGATCTAGAAAGCAGTTTAACTGATAAAATGATCATATTCAGTTGTAGCACATCTTAGGTTTGCTGATGGATGTGTTTGTTGTGTTTCCAGTGGAAGACACTGAGTACATGATCATGAGCTGTCCATCATCATCAGACACTGCTGGATCAGGTAACACTGAGTTTAAAATCAGGACATGTCCACTCAAGTTTAAAACTGAATTACAAAGAGAATCATTAACAATTATTTTAATAGATATTTGAAACCTTTTTTAAACAGGTGTATTTATTTTTCTGTGCAGAGGGCGTCCAGGGTCCTGAGCTGCTCCTAAATCACGACTTACCGTTGTGGTTGGCAAACTTGGTAAGTCACCTGACCCCGGATTCCTCACTTTTTCTCCCTCAATGCATGCTGGGATTGACCAGCATGGAAAATCTACTGTTTTGCCTTCATCACTGCCTTGTGTTTACCATCTTCTGAACATGTTGTCATCTTCTGATGATGTCTAATCTGAGATCAACTCTTGTCTAACGGACAGTCTTTGCACAATGGCCAATCAGCATGGGTATGTGCATAGGCGGCGCGTGAGGCTCAGGTTTGGGATGGCTAAATCACTTTTTTTTACCTGCCGCTGCCCGCCTCCGGCGTCTAAAGAAAAGAGATCAACTCAGTGAAAGCACTGCCTGCTGACCAATCAGAGCTCAGTGTGCGGAGTTTAAATCTATCAAGTCATATTACAGGATAAAGGAAATACAGTTTAAACTGCTGTATGCAGAGAAGACGCCGACGTGTCGCACTTATCATTCATATCACATTCAATCAGATCATCGATCATATAATATCATAGCCTATATTATCTCCTTATCTGAGTCAGCTGAGCCGTATCTGGCCGTGCAACACTCAGTGTCACATACTGTATGCAGAAGCATTATTTTAAGCATCACATTAGGTTGACGAAACACTCAACTAAAATGTAATTAAAGTCAGATCCACTCGTGTTTTAGACGGGGCAGTGATATCATAAAACTGTTACGCTTTCAAACACTCGGTAGTTTATTTATTTTTTAACCAGTTGTTCTGTATTCACCTCGCAGGTGGCTTGTATCCTGGATTATTATGTTTAAGTCATGGATGACTAATATTAGACAAATATGAACTTTAAAGTTCATATTTGTCTAATATTAGTTTACTTTTCATTAATGAAGTATGACGCTGTGCTGTCAGTACACTTGTCCCTGTTTGTGATTGGTCAAATGTTGCTAACCCCACCCCTTTCACGTGAACGCGCTCTCAGCTGAGAGAAGCCCTGGCTTGATTTAGATATTAACCAGCGTCGAGATCTCGTTTGTTAGGGTTAGTTTAGATAACTCAAACATATCCAGGGTTTGAACTGGCTTCGTAGTACAGGGCACAGGTGGCTGCATAGCAGTGCTAATGTCAAAGACACAAACATTATATTTTTATTTTACCAGGATGCAGTGACACACATATTTGGGAAGGCTTAGCCTTCCCTAGCCTACAGCACCCGCCGCCCCTGGGTATGTGCAACTTTGCTTGATGGCAATGCACTACTTGTATTCTGTCTTTCAAGTTGTTCATTAGGTCTTCAGGGTTATAGATACAGTGTGTAAGATGTGCCTACATTTAAACAGAAAACCTAAACAAATATTTTTGTTTGCACCAACCAGTAATACCTTATCCTAACCTGTTACTTTGAATTAGTTGAAAAGGGTTTTTTCTGCTTTATCATAATTAATTCAGTTCAAAATATGTTGAATAAATCAATTAAAGATGCAATGGGTTAGTTATGCAGCGATATTTTGGTTAAAAACATTTGAAAATAATTGTATCAACACAAGGAACAGATCCCCAGATTTCATTAGGGATTTTGATCGTTTGGATTCAATCAAAAGAGACAGAAACTAGAATATAACGGGACCAACACCTCGTCCTCAACGTCCGCAGGAGGCTATATAGTCAAGGTCAAGTAACAAATGTGACAACATATTAAGGTGGAACACGAAAACCAGTTTACTGGGTCAAAGTCATATGTTGTTGGCCAAGGTTTAGATTTGACGTGATGGGAGTGCGAACCAGTTTGCTCTAAAATGAATACCTTACCCTGAACTTTCACCACTTGGGAAGCTAGATAAAGTTGAAAAGGGGTCTTTCTTTACGATAATGGAGGATTTGGAGCTTACCATCTGTTTAATAAATCCATAAAAGGTGCAAGCATCAAACACTACACTGAATTAGAGAACTGCAAAAGGTCAAAAGAAAAAAACACAAAAACAAATAACGCCTGCTGAGCAGAAATTGTATGTTTTACATTGCTATTATATTTACAAAAACAGGCAATATAACCCTACGATCTATATTTCCTTGATTTTACTGATTTACTAAAGTAAAAGACCTGAATACTTCCTCCTTGCTGATTCTCTTCACAGGGTTGTTTTTTACTGTCTTGCACTTCTTGTCATAATTATGGCTTCCCCTGAGGTCAAAGAAAAAAGGGAATTTATTTTAGATAACAGAAACAGGAGGCTAGTCTGTGATGTGGGTCAGTAATGACAGACTGAGTCCTCCTGAGGTTTGGGAGGAGAAGGCAGGGTTGTGTGTGGTTGTGTATGTGTGTTTGTGTACATGGTTGTGTATACGTGTGTGTGCCTGTGGTTGTGTGTCTATGTGTCTGTGCTTGCGGGCGTGTGTGTGTGTGTGTGTGCATATGTTGCAGGGAGTGCCAGGATGTTCAGTGTTTACATATGAGGCCATCTCCCCTCTATCTGTCCTCCTATTGGCTGAGGGAGGAAGTGGTCACTGATGGCGGCTGATTAGCATCTGGTCTACGTGATGGATGGCCAGAACACACACAAACACTAACTCCATCTCCTGGGAAATGTTGTCATATGCAACTCATTTACAACCATTATTTAGCCATTTAGCTTCAGTTCACTTTATGAGAGTGATGTTCAGCAAGGAAAAGGACACAAAGGTGTAGAAGTGTTGATGTTCATGTGTACTGTATAATACTGATATTTTGCCATGGGTATAGTGTCTCCTACTCTTTTATTTTGGTTGTGTAATTTTACTCTGATGGTCCCACAGAGGCTTAAACCCCAACATGGATGTATTAAGAAAGCCGTTTACAGCTTTGTTGCCAGGTTTTCCCACAAATCCATAGATTTGTCTTCTCGGGAATTGTACGTTAAAGGTCCCCTAATATGCAAAATGTAATTTTTATATAGAAATATGTGTCAGGAGACTCAAATAATTGTCAGAAATTAAAAACCCTCTCTCTTTTCCTCCGTACTCAAATCTCTAAAAAAGTGGGTACAACAGAGCTGATCCAGATTTGCCTCCGATATCACGTAGATTACGTCATATCGGAAATTTGCACCCACGGCACTATCAGAAACGTTGCTATCAGAAACAATGCGTGATGTGTTTTGGACGTAATATGGTCTGTGTTTACATTAGCAAGCATCGCTAACACTCAGAGCTAACCTGTACTGGAGAGAGTATGTGTAAAAAAGCAGGAAATAAAAAAAGGAACTCACCTTGTCGTAAACCCGCAAAAGAAAAAGCATTTGAGCTCCATACTGTTTCAGAAATAATCCTTGATGTGGTTTAGAACATAATATGGTGTTTCATCGCGGCAGCATTTAGCTGAGAATCTGGGTAAAATTCTCCTGAATGAGCTCTTTTTTTAAAGCTACGGACCCAGAATCAGCACTTCTCTAACAGGGCTGAAATAAAGGGGTATGAGGGATGGCTAGAATGGATGATCTGTTTGGTATTTTCAGCAAAACACATCATGGACATGTGTTTCATATATCTGAGACCTATAATATATACCTCAAAATAGTACAATAGGAGACCTTTAATACTGCAGGTATAAGTTGAGCAAAACACATTTTTCTTTTGTGCACATATGTTTCCGGTCTATGTTTTTGTGAACAGTACACATCACATGGAATATGATCTCATCAACTTAGATTTGGGTCATTTCGTATTGTCAGAAACAGGTCGGACAGTTTGCAGTGCGGCTTCAGTCCGAGCAGTCCTATCAGAGTTCAAACAGCTAACAATTCTGGTCTGACGGGAGACTTTAGTGGCCTCCATGTGTTCCTCCTAAAAACTTACTAATTTGTAAAAGGTTCGGGGACTCTCTGCATCATGTTTACAATAATAGCTTTGTGGTAGGTTTAGTGAGCCATGGCTAATATAACCAATTTAGGTGGGAAGCAGGAAGTAAAGGCTGGTCTTTGGTGGCTGGTCTCTTGTCTATTTGTTGCTTCCATAACTATGTCACCTGACCTGACATCCTCATTTTTTCCAAATGGACAAGTCAAGCAGGGCCGTCCCTGGCCAACTTGAGGCCCCACGCAAAGTTAGATGATGAGGGGTCGACGGGGGGGACGGGGGGGGTGCTAGTGGAGTCTGAAGGGACGAGACAATCCTTAGCTTTCTGCTGAATTATCTAGTCTCCTACATGAGAGAAACAAGGCATGGGCAAAGGCTAGGAAATCAGGCTCAGAGGTAGAATGGCTGCGTTTTAGGCAGCTAAGAAATAGCTTCACTTCACAAGTCAAAAGTGCTAAATCTAAGTATTATCTGTCAGTAACCACAAAGAACCTGAACAACCCTGGAAAATTCTGGAAATCCATAAAATCGATATCCACCGGTGATATCCGTAATGAGCTACCTCCGTGCCTTACCACAGCATCTGGCTCTATATCGGACAGGGCTACTATGTTAAATTGTTTTAATGAGCATTTTGTGTCCTGTGGCTCTCTGTTTCTAATTCTGCTTCTGTGAACACCACAGTCGGTGACTCAGAACAATGTGGTCTGGAAAACCCTTTCAGTTTTACTCCTTTTACTGTTGTTGTTGTTGTTGTTGTTCGTGAAGTCTTAACCAAGCTAGATCCTAAAAAGCCGGCTGGTCCGGACAACTTAGAACCTTTCTTTTTAAAGATAGCTGCAGATTTTATTGCTCCACCTCTTACTACTCTTTTTAACACCTCCCTCAGCACGAACAAAATCCCAAAAGTATGGAAGTCTGCTTATGTCTTGCCTTTACTAAAAGGAGGGGAGGCCACCTTATTAAACAATTATAGACCCATCTCTAAATTGTCAGTTCTGGCTAAGGTTCTTGAACGCTTAGTGAGTGAACAAGTAAAGGAGTTTTTATGTACAAATGATATCCTGTCTAAACATCAGTCAGGATTCAGAAAGCAACACAGCACCATCACTGCCACAATGAAAGTGGTGAATGATGTGGCGAGTATTTTAGATAATAAGCAGAGTTGTGCAGCTCTATTTATTGACCTTTCCAAAGCGTTTGACACCGTCGATCATCGCATTTTGAAGCAGAGGCTGGCCAGTATTGGTATATCCAGCCATGCAGTGGGGTGGTTTGTGAACTACCTCTCTGAAAGGTCCCAATGTGTTCAGTTTGATGGGCTGTCTTCTGAGTGGTTAAACATCACTAATGGTGTACCACAAGGTTCAGTTTTAGGTCCGCTATTATTCTCAATCTATATTAATAGTTTAGGTGAAAATGTCGAAGGAGCAACCTTACATTTTTATGCGGACGATACCGTTATGTACTGTGCAGGTCCCTCGATTAACGAGGCTGTTGTTAAATTACAGGCTGTTTTTAACATTATTCAGGCTCAGCTCTCTGAGCTTAAGCTTCTTTTAAATGTGGATAAAACTAAGGTAATGCTCTTTTCTAAAGCTAAAGCTAAAAATACACCAGAGACTGCTTTGGATATTGTAACTACGCAAGGAATACAACTTGAAGTGGTTACCTGTTACACATACCTAGGGTATCTGGCTTGATGATTGTCTCTCTTTTAAATTTCATGTAAATAACCTGCTTAAAAAGCTGAGGGTTAGGCTAGGTTTCTTTTACAGAAATAAGTCCTGTTTCTCGCTTGAGGCCAGGAAAAGGCTAGTGACCTTTTGACCTGTGCTGGACTATGGTGATTTGTTATATATGAATGCACCTGCCAATTGCCTGAGCAAGTTAGATGCTGCGTATCACAGTGCACTGAGATTTGTGACAAATTGTAAAGCACTTACGCATCACTGTACTCTGTATACCAAGGCGGTTTTGCCATCACTTCCTGTACGGAGGCTCAGTCACTGGTACTTTTTCATTTACAAAGCCATGTTGGATAAACTACCATCTTATATCTGCTCCCTGATCTCTCTGCGAATTGAAAGTACTTATTGCCTGAGATCGCATGCTGTGGTTTTATTAAATGTGCCAAGTGCTAGGACTGTCTTAGGGAAGAAAGCTTTTAGATGTGCAGCTCCACTAACATGGAACAGTCTGCAAAAAGAATGGAACATTACCAAGCTGGTACCACTACATGTTTTTAAAGCTCGGTTGGATGCTACAAAATCAGATGCTGTTGGTTCCTGTACATGTGGTTAGATATGTAAATTGTAATCCCTGTACATTTTGCTGTATGATGTCCTATTGTTGTTCTGTTGTTTATGTTTTTATTTCTTCTTGTGGAACCTACTGCTGCAGGTCTCCCTTGAAAAAGAGATCATTGATCTCAATGGGATTTTACCTGGATAAATAAAGCTTTTGAATTGAATTGAATTGAAACCGTGCCGCGCCACACTAATTGCGCTGCATAAGCCGATAGGTGTGCCGCTTTTGCGGTACAGTTGAGGCCCCCTCCGCGAGGTGAGGCCCCACGCAGTCTGCGTGATCTGACTGTAGGGAGGGGCGGCCCTGAAGTCAAGTCAATCTTATTTATATAGCCCAATATCACAAATTAGAAAAACGTACCAATCAGTCGACACTAATCCGATCCAAAAAAGAAAAACATTGGAAATCAATATAGGAAAAAAAGAAATGTTCAAAGAATACCGATGTCTTAATAATGCTTATGTTGGCGTTCAATCTGTACACTACAGTATCTGCCCATTTTTGCTTGAATGTTAAACGGAAGGTTAAGTGATCAAGATAATATGAATGAATTTAGGAATTAAATTGGATTTGGCCTAATGAAACCCAAGTATGTTTATTTGCTAGATTCAGTTCAGACTAACAATAAAAGACACACAACAATAAGTACAAAATACACTTTGGTTTGACATAGCAGGAATTTCTTGTCAAAGTCGATACGTGCTGATTCTATTGAATATATAGATGATAAGCAATCTGACCCATCCATCCAGGGCCTTGTGGTGCCACCCGTTCCTCCAGGGGGTCCAGGAGGTGATGAAGATGAAGATACCTACGAGGAGGCAGAACCTTACTTGCCCAACACAACCACATCTAACACTGGTATCTACAAACACATGAACTGAAACGTTGACAGTTTTTTCTGTGCACACAAAGAAACGTGTTTTAAAAACTTTGTAAAACATCTCCATCCCTGTTTCAGATAACGCAGAGTCAGACAGTAGTCACTATGAGTCATACGGGGAGGAAGATGATGATGATGAGCCTGTGAAGGACCGAGCTCACTACATCCACTGGAGCGCCTCCCAGCCCTGCCTACGCCCCGTCCCAGAGTCCCGCCTCTGTGGTTACCTGTGGAAGAGGAAATGGCTCGGACAGTGGACCAAACAGCTGTTCATCATCCGGAGCGACGTGCTGCTGGTGAGAAGCCAAACCATTTCCAGTTACTAAAGCCCAAGTTTATATCCAGAGGTGAAAGAAGTACACTGAAAAAGTTAAACAATGACTTTAATTAAATGTATTTTGTCAACAAATTTCACATAACTGTATTCGGTAAATTGAAAGCAATAATATTAAGTTGAACCAAATATTTTTTTATTTAAACTTAATATTATTACTTTCAACTAACCTAATACATTTAATTAAAGTCAACGTTTTAGTTGGTCAGTGTATATTCATAACTGTTGCAAGTAGCGATACCACGTGGTTAAACTATTGTAAGAAGAAGAAGTATAAAGGATGGAAAATGTACTTAAAGGACCAAAATAAAAAACGACTTATTATATATTATATGAAAAAAGTGTACATCATAGTATTGGATATACTGTATTTATTGATGCATTAATCACTTGATGGTAAAGGTGGAGCTATTCGTTGTAACGTTAGATGGGTAGATTTATTTAATAATATATAATCAAATCTTACTTAATTATATTTGATATATTGTAAAGAAGTCAAAGTGCACAATGTTGGGAGTAGAGGTATAAACATAAACATTGAATACTCAATAAGAATACAAGAGTCTCAAACATTTTCTAGTAGTGTACTGACTTCCCATCACTAAGTATTATAATTTTAGGATAGTTTACTTCACCTACATTTATATTTGTTACTTTACAAATGAAACATTGTATACATTCAAAACACATGAAAGTCATAAGCCTTCAACGTAATCAGCTGATTACTACTTGAATCATTGTTTTCATACAATTATTGGACTAACTATTCAGCAGATTAATCAATAATAATAAAATAAATCATAGTTAAAGGTTCAAAATGTGCTCCACATAAACCAACTATTAAATAACAGCCTGCTTTAACATTGATGCATGATGCTCCTAGTTTTCCAACTATTGGAGTCTTATAAGTAGTTGACTCATAGTCTAAAATCAGTTTGATTTCAATCATTGTTTCAGTGAAGCTAGTGAGTAAGAAACTCGGCCTAGGAATTCTTTTTAGTACCGTCTAATTTGTAAATCCGACTTCTTGTTGATGCAGCACATGTCCTCTGAAGTGGCGCACAACTGTCCTCTGGAAAACAGCTGTTGAATTTCCTGAGAAAGTCCAAGGATATTTTTACCCACTTTTTTCAAATGGGAAATGTAGTAAATGTACAAACTTTGACAAAACATCTAATAAAAGAAAATACTCTGCTCATTTTGAACCAACTCCTTGTCAGACTTACCATGCTCTGATATTGTGCGAGACACAATACGCAAAAAATACTGTACACTGTATTATGTCTTCGCAGTTCCTTGTCATAGATCATTTTGTGTGTGTGTGTGTGTGTGTGTGTGTGTGTGTGTGTGTGTGTGTGTGTGTGTGTGTGTGTGTGTGTGTGTGTGTGTGTGTGTGTGTGTGTGTGTGTCAGTGTTATAAGTGTGCCCAGGACCTGCTGCCTCAGCTGGAGTTGAGTCTGCGTGGCTGTCAGCTGGTCTACAAGTCGAAGAGCAGCCGGAAGATCCAGCACCAGCTCAAGCTGCTGCTGCTGGGCTCAGAGAGCCTGGTGCTGGGCTACAGCAGCTTCCAGCAGGCCGCCGAGTGGAGGAAGGTAGGCCATCACCAACGTTAGCACCACAAGGGCTCTGTTGACAGAATTGATATTTGGAATAAAAGATCGTCTTAAACACACGTGCAAGATACTTACATGTTTCTTTCAGCAGGTTAATCTCCACTGATCAACACCACTTTAGGATTTTGAACTACATTACTGTCCCATAGCTACACGTCACCAC
The DNA here is from genome assembly GCF_902827115.2 of Pseudochaenichthys georgianus. Lineage (NCBI taxonomy): Eukaryota > Metazoa > Chordata > Actinopteri > Perciformes > Channichthyidae > Pseudochaenichthys > Pseudochaenichthys georgianus. The sequence continues at coordinate 7,150,237 of NC_047511.1, read as the reverse complement.
CGCTAAGCTAAGGCGGTTAATGTTTGGCGCAATGACGTTTACTAGTAGTGATGAGAATTACGGGAGTCGGATCTTATGGCTCCGGTCCTTTCCGAGAGCCGTTCAAAAAAGCCGTTTTTAAGGGGGCGGGGTTAATAGGTTTATCTGCGAAATAATCACCATGATAATGATTGACTGTATTGCCAGAAATCTACTTTTTCTCACAGAATAATGTATAACTTGCTACATGTCTCAGCCAGTCAAACTATTGCTCAAGCAGCATGCGTTATGCCATCATCTATATCTATGGCACATTTGCCTTCAGGAAAGCAAGTTCCTTTAAAGGTCCCATGTCATGGCCATTTCTACTGATCATAAGCATTGTTGAGGTCTACTAGAATAGATTTATATCGTGCAATGTTCCAAACTCACATTGGTTTCTCATACAGCATCTCTGTATAGTGTGTGTATTCACTCTCTGTCCTAAACGGCTTGTTGGAGCTCCTGCCCCCCCCCCCCCCCCTCCCTATGAGCCCAGTGTGCTCTGATTGGTCGGGATGTTGCGAGGCTCGCTGCTCACTGAGCTGGCTTACTGGTGTGGTTTCCGGGTCGGCGATACAGCGAGACAGCGAGACAGCGTGAAACTCATCCTGAGCACACACCCACTCACAGCCGAAGTAAAAACAATAAGTGTGGCTTGGTATTGAGTCAGAAAAAGGTTTATAACGCTGTGAGAATGGGTCTGCGGAGAGCATTTCTCTGCGGTCCCAACTCGTCTATTACCAACCAGGGAGCTCTATGCAAGTCAATGGGACTCCCTGTTAGTTGAAAATGTACGCTAAAGGTCCCCCCACTGTGTTTGATAGTGACGCCAAGGGATCCTGGTGTGTGTGAGGAGCTCCGCGGATTGGTCCATTTTGGTTCCCGAAAGAAACAAATGGAAAAAGAGAAATGTCCAACGAGGCGTTCTGGGGCAGCACAGACAGGTCTTCTCTGTGTTAGAGTTTTACTCGCTACAGGGTGCACTTTGAGGGTTTGTGACTCTGCAGACCGTTTACATGCAGAACAAGCTACATAACACACAAGAAGACGGGTGATAACCGGAACAGCATGACATGGGACCTTTAAAGGCGAGTGGATTTATGGCAGTGAACCAACGATAAAAAGAACGGCTCTCACCAAGTACGACTCGGTTCCCTTCGTTCGTACCAAAGACCGTTCAAAAGAATCGGATCGTTCGCGAACGTAACATCACTATTTATTTACTAGTCTCACTAAGTCACTTGTTAGCAACCGCCGTTTTCAAGAAACATATAAGTTTCAGATGTGGTAAACTGCTAACTCATTTCTGGGTTTTAAGACTCATTCCTGCACCGCTCTATTAACAGCTGCTGCTGGATAGTGATTATGTAAATGTATTAGTTACTGTGCTTATAAGAACACGTTCGAAGTTACTCCACCACATTTATCGGACAGCTATAATTTGATTGTATGTACAACGTGTGTTTAGCTTTTGAGGTACCTAATAATGGATTGTTATTGTATGGAAAATATTGTATCAGAGGATATGAAGTCAAGAGCAAAGCAGTTATCCCACAGTTATCAGGCTGAGTGTGAGAGGTTCTGATTGGTTTTAATTGAAAATGTTACTTTACTTCAATAACTGTTCAAATATCAATCTTTCACAACAAATAATGTTCAGTCCAGAAAGTAAAAAGACATTTGAGTTTACTTAGTATTTCGTTTTTTCTTCTTACCTCTGCCAGTATTCATCTCCAACCCAACCCCATATTTATATAGTGTGTGTGTGTGTGTGTGTGTGTGTGTGTGTGTGTGTGTGTGTGTGTGTGTGTGTGTGTGTGTGTGTGTGTGTGTGTGTGTGTGTGTGTGTGTGTGTGTGTGTGTGCAGGTGATAGAGGACGTGAGTGTTGGAGGAGAAGGGGACACTCAGAGCTCCTTGTCTCTGATCAGATCAGACACGCTGCTGTCTGGCAGGGTGAGAACTTCTCCTTATTCTCTTTTCCCTAACTTTACACAAAAACCTTCAGACAGTAAAAAATTAAGGAAAGAAAATAATAGAATGTCTCAAAGAGTTGCTGAGTCTTATAAGACTCAAACACTAATTGCTGATGCATTCAACACATGAGATGGAGTTTTAGTACGTGGTCAGATTTCAGTGATTTTCATAATGTCTCGTACAAACAAAAGAAAAGGCGCTTTACAATTGGTGTTTGTATATTTTCTTTATTTATATAGGCAACAACAGACAGATGTAAATGATGGCCTTTTGGCTGCACTCTGGTCATGAAAATGATAGTGTCTTTCTAAAGCATTGAGTTATATACATGACCAAATAAGTTAGACACATGTTCAATAATAAAGTTGAAGTTTCTGTTTCTGTTGTGTTTCTTCAGTCCAGTCTAGTCCACACTGACTCTGAGGAGGAGAGAGCTTCAGCTGTCTGTAGCCTCAACAAAGACAAAGGTACTGATATTGTTATTTTTTTGAATAAAATGATTACGACTATCATGTGTCCATTACTTTGGTTTGTCTAAATACTTCAAACTTACTTTCGGAGCCATTCATTGTTTTGCATTATTTAATAGTTAAACTTTTATTGCTGTAAGATGTATTTAAGGTATCAAAAGTTTCGGTGCTCATTAGGCATACTTCAGTATTGTAGTAAGTCGAGTAGGAGCTAATTTTGATCTGCGTCATAAACTATTTTACAAATTATTTGTATGCTCTATTAAATGATTATAGTGTTCATTTTTATTTAATTGTATATGTTTTTATTGCATTCAATTTATTTATCTTTTTCTTTTCCTAAGAAACCTTTCATTTTATTTCTCTACTTGTCACTTTTATTTCATTTTAAATATTTGTTTTATTAATTTTTACTTTATTCATGTATTTGCTGTATTAATTTACCTTAAAGGTCCCGTGTCATGGCCATTTCTACTGATCATAATTCCATTGTTGAGGTCTACTAGAATAGATTTACATTGTTCCAAACTCACATTGGTTTCTCACAGCATCTCTGTATAGTATGTGTATTCACTCTCTGTCCTACACGGCTTGTTGGAGCACGGCTCCCTATGAGCCCAGTGGCCATCTGCGAGACAGTGAGACACAGCGAAACCCAGCCCGAACACACACACCCGCAGCCTGGCTGGGAGTTTGTGTGTGTGCTCACACACCGACTAACAGCCTCGCCGCATCTTGTCTCAGGGAGGAGAAATCGGCGGAGCTGCAGCTGAGAAAAGATTGAGTGTGTGTGTGAGGAAGTCCTACCAATCCACGGACTTAACCGAACGGCTCCGCGGACGTAACGTAACGGCTCCACGGATTGGTCCATTTGGACCAATGGGTCCATTTGGGTATGGGCACGTCACTGTACCCAGGAAGAAAAAGAGAAATCTCCAACGAGGCGTTCTGGGGCAGCACAGACAGGTCTTTTCTGTGTTAGAGTTTTACTTCCTACAGGGTGCACTTTGAGGGTTTGAGACTCTGCAGACCGTTTACATGCAGAACAACCTTCATAGCACACAAGAAGACGGGTGATAACCGGAAAAGCATGACATGGGACCTTTAATATCATATGTTTTATAATTGTATTATTTCGATTTTTTATGTTATATACTAAATCATTTAGTACTTATTTACGTTTTTGTAATTGTATCTGATCTATTTTTGGGATATATCTTTTATTATATTATATGCATAAGTTATCTCAGACGTTATTGTGTTTGACAGGTTTTCTGAGCGTGCTGATGAACTGTCAATGGCAGAGTTTACGGTGTCGGGTGGAGGCGGGTCTACTAATCATGTTTGGAGAGGAAGAGGAGGAGGAGGAGGAGGAGGAGAGGGAGGAGGTGAAGAGGTCGCCTCAGTACACCGTCCAGCTCAGAGGCTGTGAGGTCAGAGCGGGCCCTGACACCGACCACTCCTACAGGATCACACTGAGCATGCTCGGTGACCAGGTGGCCGTGCTGGAGGTGAGCTGGAAGGCAGGAATACAGGGAACGTATTACAGATGCATTCTGCATAAGAGGAGATGTATACCATACAAATAGAACAACAACAAATGTGTGAGGTAGATCACACTAAAATGTTATAAAATACAGTTATCTTCATTTAAATGTAAAAAACATTTTTTACATACATGTAGATATTCTTTATAGTTTTTATTATGTTTCTAATTATTCCTAGTTATTTTCTCTATTTGTGTTGCTGCAACACCTGAATTTCCCCTTACCTTATCTCTTTGTCAGTGTCTTTATATCCTAAGAAAGTACTGGTTGTTACGGTTGAGTGAAGGAAGCAGGACCCAAATGCAGATAACTCTGATAAACCTTTATTTCAAGGATAATGAAACAAACTCAGACAAAACAGAAAACTCGCCGGTGAACTCAGTCACCAACAAAAGACGAACCAACACTGAACACAGGAAGAGACCAGACTAAATACAGGGAGGGGTAATCACGAGTCGAGAAACAGCCGGGCAGGGGAGGAGAAACACAAGGGCCACAGGTGAACACAATCAGACAATTAGACACACCAGGGAAACTAACGGCAGGGAGGGAAAACACAGGGAGAGGGACCAGACATTACACAAGGGAGACAGCAAAATAAACCCAAACATACAAAACTAAAAACGTGACATAACATGAGAATCGTGACACTGGTATCCTTAAAGGAAACAACAAAATAAGATTTTTTTTAATTGTTACATTTAGATTTTTTTACCAGTTAATCTTTGGAAGATTGTACCAATGAAATGTATTATAGAATGAGCAGTTTGCTTTTATGTACATGTATATTGGCATGGTAATATTTATGAGTTTATGAACAAGTTGGAAGGACGCCTTTTTATCCTTAGTCACGATTAGGTTTTTATGAGGAAGCAGACCCTCTTCCAATATACATAATTTACAAAAGGGTTTAGAATATGCTAGATATATGCTGTAGAGAAGACATCTCTTAAAGAAACAGGAATAATTCTATTTTTATAATCTTTCTTTCATTTTTTCCTTCCTTCCTTCAGGTGAGTAGCTCAGGTGAAAAGGAGCGCTGGTTAAAGCTGCTGCAGGACGGAGCTTCCAAAACTCAGGAGAACACAGATAAAGCTCTAAGGTAAAACAGTTGGTGTATGTTGTCAAAGTGTTAACGTAAAACAAAATGTGCTATTTGTCTTTTTATGCCACACTATACGTCAAGTCGACTAAATGTATCTCAAAGCTTTACTTACCCCACACCAGACCCAAGTAGTTTACAATAAATACTCTATAAATGAATTAGTCAAAGGACAAACTAGAAGATATGTTGAAGGTTTAATTGTTCATGTAAAAAACATTTCATGGTTCTAGCTTTACAAATGTGAAGATTTTCTCTTTTTACTTTAAACTATCTGATTAATGTCAATGTATTCAGTATACTGTTGAGTTTGAGACTGTTGTTTGGACTAAAGAAACATTGTCACTTTGGGCTCCGGGCAGTGGCGGCTGGTGGAAATTATTTTAGGTGGGGCTATTGTAATGGTGAATAAACCACACGGGGAACATTTTGAGAAATTACCCCTTAAATTCTGACTTCTGGTGATGTTAGAGATATGAGAAGACTGATCAATACCTCCATAATCTTCAGTGTGGTTAGCTATGAATCTTCCAACACTTCCAAATACCTGGTCCTGGACATAGTTTCTACAGTAAACTGTGCAACAGTACAGTAGGCCCACACAAACTGCAGAACACCGGTTCTTTGGGAACACTCAAATGATTGAATTCCCATTTAAAATCAGGAGACTAAATACGAACATTATATGCAGACACAGACGTGGTTCAGAAACACAGAAATATTAGAAAACAGACCATTAAGGCAAAAAATCTAGTTTGATGGATGCTGTCAAAACTCAACTATATACAATAATATGTGTGTGTGCATGTGTTTATTTATCACGGGGACATAGTATCTGTCCCCGGCTGTTTGAAGAGCAAGCATGGGAAACAAAAGACAGCGTTTACCTGTTTGCATCCAGCTAGTACACACACAGTTACAATCACACTCCCTGTAATTGACATCATTAATAGATAGTTTAGCTTCTCGCCATCATTTGCTGTGGCCCACTGATGTTAACGATCGTAACTGAAAGGCTGCCTGTCAAACGTAAACATTCAGCCACGTGACTCGCAAACTCTCGCGAGAGTTTTACACAAGACCGATCCTTTCTAGCTATAACCAACTCACAGACTGCATCGGGCGCTGAAATTGCCGCCCTCTGAGCATCAGATCTGACGACGCTGATTGGCTGAATTTATGTTTCGGCGGCATAGTTAGTTTACAGATAGCAACAGTCAGCAATGTGTTGGATGCTGCTGGGGCTGAGTGAGGGCTCCTTTCTTAGCGCCCAGACGAGAGAGGGTAATGATACACGCTGCGGCCAGACAGGAAACATGTGACTTATCAGTAACTTTAAACATCGTAACACAATTTTAAACGAGATTTTATTTTAGATTATACATTTTACTGATACCAACTATATAATATTTACCTTGTTCATTAAAAATTAAAATAAAACATTTTTTTTTTTTTTAATGACAATCAAACATGTGGGAAGAGGGGGGGCAGCGCCCCTATCACCCCTATGGGCCAGCCGCAATGGCTCCGGGTAATTTGTGAAAGCATTTCTCACTATTTATACTTTTTTCTCAAAACCTAACCCTAACCTTCAGTCGATTGATGGGAAAATAATCAGCAGGTTAATCCATAATGAAAAGATCATTAGATATTGTTAAAATGAGCTCCACTTCAACCAACTATAACAATATAAATATTAGTACTGCAACTTATGTGAGACGCTGTTCTGAAAATCAGGAGTTTGGCGGTTTTATTCCCACCCCCTGAAGTCAACATGTTGAAGTGTCCTTTGGCAAGATACTTGATCCTATTTGTCGTAGGCATGTTTACAGTATTGAAATGTATGTCACTTAGGATAAAAGGGTCAGTGTAATGTAATGTAAAAGAGAAATGGTCCAAGAACAGAGCCTTGAGGCACCCCACATCTTCTTCTTGTCCTGTAGTTTTTACATTTGTTTCCCTCTTCTCAGTGGGCTGCAGACTCAAAGGTTTCCCAACTCCAACACATACATGGACGACCCCTTCCATCTGAGTGGAACATATCAAGACCAGCCCATCTATTCCAACACCTCCATACTGGATCACATGGTACACTCCATATGGCCAAGTATTTAAGCTCCACCCAAAAACACACCAAATTCATAATAAACAATCAATACATTATCTGCAAATGAAAAGTGTAACCGGGGTGAAAAGGGTGTTACATTTACTTAATTATGAATGTTGTTACATCTAGGCTGAAATTTAGGATGAGCACCAACGGTCAAAAATGTTTTCCTCCCAGAGCTACCAGCGCAGCGCCCCCCCAGATCTGGTGCCCTAGGCAACCACCATGCAAACAATTTAAATAAAAACATTATGAAACTCATTATGACATTTTACACATGTATTTGGGGGTCCCTGCAGCCATCTCTTTTTAAGAGGCCTGAAAGATATTAAAGACCCCTATTCTACAGTATTGGGGCAACAATTGTAATTTGAGTTAAGAATGGATTAAGTGTTAAGTGTATAACAAAATAACAATATGCCAAAATAGTAAATAGATTCTTATTTATTTTCACCCATTTTCCATTATTCTAAATATGTTTAGGTTTCCATGCTTTTTGATTATGACAGCTAATGATGATAATGATCAGTGTTTGTGATGTTTCAGCTTCACAGCTCTCAGGATTCAGTTCGCCCCTGCTCGGTGTCATCTAAAGACTCTGTGACCTACAGCAACACCACATTCAGCAGCCACAGTGAGTCTCAGATTATGAATAAACTCTCTGCCAACAGAAAAAATGAAGGCCTAACCTCACTTTTATAGTTTACAGTTGATGTTCTCATTTAAAAAGGCCCTATTGGGTTTTTTAGGGCTTTAATTTGCCTGTAGTGTGTTTTTGTGCATGTCCAACACATTGGACATGATTCGAGATTCAAAGGTTTTATTGTCACATGCACATAAGCTACAGTGTAGAAATGGCAATGAAAATCTTATGACCCGGGCTCCTCCAACAATGCTATATAATAAAATACAAATAAGAAATAGTGCAACAAGTCTATCTCCAGAGACCCACCCATTCATGTTTGTCCTCTGTGGAGCACATTGGGTTTTGGTCCATTACTTTGAGGTTATACATGCCACGGTATTAAGTCCAATTGTACTCCACAGAGGACATCCTGGGCTTTTCAAACAGACATATGTGGGGGTGTGGCTTTGAAAAAGACAATTTCATTGTATTTCAAAGTGGCGTACATCAACACAAGCACTATTTATAGAAAGAGAAATGGTAAGTTTGTAATTTTGTAATGATCAGTGTTGTGAGGTCAATATTTGTAATTAATTATAGTAAGGGAACATCTTAGGAGTTAGTGTAGTGCGTTTTCAGAGCAGTGTAATACTTATTTGACCTAAAACTAAATGTTTTTATGAAACATGCGGATTTGCTCACTTTTTATTTCCCCCCATTTTACACAACACAAATGGAGTCCACTATGGGCCAAACTAACACGTAGGCTTCTGTAGGGTTCATGGCAGACGGATGCAGTGGGAAAACATACATCAAGTGCCTCAAGTGTCAGATGTATCTCTGCATTTCAGAAAAGGATGGAGTACTACAAATGAGGGCTCAGTATTTGTTGCATTGAGTTGTTTCGCTCTAATGTACTTGTATGTTAATGTTGTTTGTATACTATGCTTCGCATAACTAACACCCGATGTCCTCTACAAAGGACACACAATAAAACAAAAATACAAATATATTTGTTTAGTTTGTGTTAGTCATTATGTTAACACCAACCTAAAGAAAATTTGAAACCTTTTTCTTTCTGGGTCTCAGGAGGATTACACGTAGGCCTATATTGAATATGATATATACAAGAACCAAATGTAAAATTCAATACTGTACAGTAAGATGAAATTAAATACGGTTATTATAGTGATAACTATTTAGATAAATAAGTCAATTGCAATATGACAAATAGATGAATGTTATGGATGTTCTTTCAAAAGTTCAGGTGTTTAACAGTCTTATGGCCTGTGGGATGAAACTGTCCCTGAGTGGTGGTTTTAGTCTGGATGCTGCGGTACCGCCTGCCAGACGGCAGCAGACAGAACAGTTTGTGGCTGGGGGGATGGGGGTCTTTGATAATCCTGAGGGCTTTCTTCCTGAGCCACTGGGAGTAGAGGTCCTCCATGGATGGCAGCTCCGTCCTGGTGATGTGCTGTGCAGATAGGCTGAGGGACGGGACATCTCTAAGCAGTTGACCAATCTCAACAGAGCCAGCCAGCTAACCAATCAGAGCAGACTGGGCTCTGGTTTCAGACAAAGGGTGAAAAGAGGCAGTATGAGAAAAATAAAGAGCTTTTTGAACATTAAAGCATGGAAACATGTCCCAGTAGAGAAACTCTAACTGATATGAACCCGAAAGTGAGAAGAATACATCCACTTTAAATATATCTCAGCATTGTCCTCTGATAGCCCCCACAGTACAAATGATGTGAGAAGTTTTAACCAACAAATGCTGACTTTTCTGTCCCTCACAAGCTACAGCTGAATATGCTGATGCTGATCTGAGGTCAGGTTGATAATATTAGAGAGTTCTGTGAATTTGGTCATTAGTCGCTGGTCCATCTTTAAGATAAAGGGCCTGTTTGTAATATTTAAGGGGATCTATTGGCAAAAGTGAAATATAATATTCGTATCTATGATATTATTATTTTCAAGCTAAGAAATAGTTCTCACAGACCTCCGGCAAGCCTGTTTGTGTGATGAGGATTTGTTACAAAAGATTTTAGATTTTTCCTTGGCTCACACCAATTAATTACTTTAGAATAAAACAATACATATATTTTCTTACTAATTTGACGTATATTCTGTATATATTCAACATATAACAGAGCAGTTTTTCTGCAGATTACAAACTCTCATGTTCAAGCCCTCCACTGTTTTTTTATGATCACCAATTCTTTTCTTAATTGTTTACAATAAAAATGAGCAGATGTAGATTTAAATGTAGAGCACAGGCCTCTGCCAGTGCTATGGACAAACAGACCATGGACCCACACGTTAAAGCGTTGCTGGTGAAATTCCAGACTCTTACATTAATATGTTAAATATTTTTGAAAATAATAAACACCTTAGGTAATGACTGTAGACTTTATAATGACTGTGTGATCATGTGTTTGTGTTCCAGGCAGGAAGTCGTTGGAATTGGAGCGAGGTGTGCAGAAGCTGGAGCTGACTGGGAAGAGGACGGTGCAGCTGAGGGCGGGGTCAGAGATCAACCTGACGTCTGCCGGGAAACAAAACAAACGCACCTCATTTAGACAGTCGCTGGCCATCTGCAGTGAGCGCGCTCAGGTGGGAAACATACAAGGATTTATAAACCTTTCAAAATGAACTGTTCTTCGTTTAGAGTTGCAGCAGATTGTATGATAAGATACAACTTAAGCCAGAAGTAAACTGCTGTGCAGCGTGAAGTGGGAAAGGGTGCAGAAATATAGATCCAAAACACAAATGTACACAATGCAAGAAATGTAAGGTTATATTGTAAATGTATGTGTCAATTTATACTTCAAAAGTAAAAAAAAAGAACATGTTTCATAATTCAGCCGAACCCCACACTTAATATTCAATGAAGCCTTTCTTCAATCTTTATATAATATCTGCACACGACTGCCAGCCTACAGTTTGGTTTATGTGATTGGGTTTAATAAACGGGGATTAAGATATGATTAATTACGGTGGCCGGCAGGTGCAAACTCGGAACAACCCAAAAACGCATACATAAGCAGGAAACTGGGGTTACGTACTGTAACCCAGCTTCTATGAGTATAGGCTTCGCCCTCTAAGGCTATCGCTATTGGGTAATCCCTCTGCACGTGTGCATCACTGACAGACTTAATCCATGCCCACCTATGACGTGGGCCCCACCTACGGACTCACTTCCGTATAAATAGGAAGTAGTCCCTACAATCTGCTCCCACACAAACAGCTTTTCTTCAGCTATTCACGGAGTCAGTGGGGCCCGAACCTTAGAGGGCTGCGCCTATACTCATAGAAGCTGGGATACAGTACGTAACCCCAGTTCTATTTCGTATAAGGCTTCGCCCTCTAAGGCTATCGCTATTGGGTTAAGGGCGAAGCAGGATGTAGTCTACGCCCCACTGGTCCGTCCGTTACCAGAAGCACAAAAACACACCTACTCAATTAATAACCCATATCCATTTCGCCATGTGTAAATGGAGCATCACGTTCCCAGGGAATATAGCATTTAAAAAATGAATATTCTCCATACGGGAAAGAAGGTAGGCTAAATAGGCTACCTGTCGTTATAAAAAGTAGAGACCAAAGTCCCACTTGTTAAAACGATCAAAGAGGGGGAAAAGGGCAGCTCTCGAAGTGCCGACAGGCAGGAGAGAGGGCACAGCAGTTGAGTCCCCGACATTACTCACTCTGACAGGACACTCAGTACTGAGTGTGTCAGAGAGGAATGGGAGACATCCCTCAAAATAAACACGAATAAAAGAACAGGGGGAAGACCAAGGTGCAGCAGTGCAAATGTCTTCCACTGTCATTCCTCTGTACAACGCTGTGGAGGAGGAAATTCCTCTGGTGCCGTGCGCTTTGATGTTCTCCGGGGGATCCAACCCAGAGGAGAAATACGCCTGTGACACAGCCTCACACAACCAGTGTGACAGGCGCTGTGCCGACAGAGGCTGCCCTATTGAGTGCTCTCTATAATGCACAAACAGACGCTGGGACTTGCGCAACGTGGCTGTGCGTGCAATATAGCATGACAGCGCGCGCACGGGACGGAGGAGATGAGATGTGGCTTCCTCCTCTGATGTGTGAGGAGGAGGAAAGAAGCCATCCAAAGGTATCACTCTCGATCTAAAAGAGCTTGTGATGACCTTTGGCATAAAAGCCGGGTTCGGGCGTAACACAGCTGAGCTGCCATCTCCTTGGATCTGGAGACATGACGGAGCCACAGAGAGAGCAGACACATCACTCACCCTTTAGCTGATGTGAGAGCCAAGAGCAGAGCTACTTTGGCTGACAAGAACTTTAGGGGGACCTGATCTAAAGTTTCAAATGGAGCTTTACTCAGTGCGCGTAACACTAAGCCAAAAACCCATTGAGGCGCCAAAGCGCGTGACACAGGTCTCTGTGCTCCCCGTAGAAAACGTTTTGTCAGAGGGTGACTAAACACCGTGCTGACCCCAAACCTACGTGGCAAGATGAAATGGCAGCAGCATATGTTTTTACCGTGCTATAAGCCAATTCCTGTCCAGCAACAGCTGGAGGAACGACAGCACGAGGCAGGGGGCCCAACGGGGTTCAGGCTTTTCCCTGCACACCACACGGAGCGCTGTCCATTTGGCTGTGTAGGATGTGTGTTCAGCAGCTGCGCTGCTCGAACACCTCCCTGGCTATTTATGTAGGCCGCCGCTGCTTTGTTGTCTGTTTTGAATCAACACATGTTGATTGTACAGCAACGGGACGAAGTGCTGGAGCACTTTCCATACGGAGAGTAATTCCAGCACGTTTATATGGAGAGACATGTGAGCCAGCCACTGTCCCCCCACTGCCTGCGACATGCACGTTCCTCAACCTGCGAGAGATGCGTCTGTGAACACTGCGGTGTGTGACGTCACTCTGCTCAGGGGCACCCCCACTGACGTGGAGATTTTTCCAGTGGGTCAAATCCAAAACCACGGAAGGAGGAATGTACACCATGCGTCTCCTCTGACGCACGGGGTCGATGCACAGGCGAATAAACCACCTCTGGAGTCTCCTCACTGTGAAGGAGACCCAGGGGGATCACCACGTGACCAGCTGATATCATGTCTAACAGCTGTATCACGGAGAGGGCCGTCACCGCCCCGCGGGGTGTGACGCGCCGGAGGAGAGCTGTCACTTTCTCCCCTCTCCTCTGTGAGAGTCGCTCTCTCATGCGGGCTGAGTTCAATTCCACTCCCAGTTAAAAAGATAACCTGGGAGGGACGAGGACAGCTCTTCTTCCAGTTGATAATGAAACCCAGGTTTGACAGATGAGCAGTGTGTGCAGTGCTGTCCACACGAGGCGTAATAATGGCCCTCCGTGGGCTTATTACGACCGTGGGTAGGAGGTACGTCTGAGACAGAGAAAAAATCCGTGCTGCCTAAACCCAAAAAGTTTAAAGGTAGACGGATTGAATAGTAAGCCTTGCTGTTTTATTAACCGATAAGTTAAAAAACCCAGCCGGCTTAGGCAGCGAGCCATGCTGCCAAGTAACCAATAGGCTATTGGCAGCCGGCTTAACCGGGGAGCCTTGCTGCATTATCTTCCATCTGTCCATTGAACACACGCGCCGCCACTCAGCGCGCCAACCTGCTCTGGATGTGCTGTGGTTGTCACGGTGACGAGCCACGCCAGAGCCCTCCAGACGCTGCATTTCATACAGGCTCTCATTATGTCCACTGTAACACATTTCCCTGTCAAATAACAGTAAAGCGCCGGCAGTCTCTTCACAGACGCCTGCACTTCACTGTAATACCACAGTACTCATACTGTGAAATGACTTTACAGCCTCTTACTGTAAAAATAAAATACAGTATACTGCTGTATTTATAATTAACAGTAAAATACTGGCAGCAGAGACGCCAGCAATACACTGAAATTATACAGTATTCATACTGTTGAACAATTTCAGTTGATTACTGTAAAAAAACAAATAATTCACAGTAACTTTTCTGGTTAGGGGGCTGCCAGTAGATTAGTGCCGACAATTGGCTGTAAAATAACAGCAATTGCTTACAGTGTTAAACTGGACACCGAGGTGCGTTCATGCCCAACACCCCTAAGGGATGAGCGGAGCTGTGTGCAGTGCTGTCCTCACTGTAATAATGGCAATCGTGGGCTCATTACAACCGTGTGTAGGAGGTAGGTTTGGGACAGAGGAGAAAAACCGAGCTGCCTAAAAACCAATAGGTTTTAAAGACAGCCGATTTATGCAGCGAGCCATGCTGCCCATAACCGACAGGTTAGGGGCAGCCGGCTTACCCGTTGGGCCTTGCTGCTTATTATTATCCATCTGTCCATCGAACACATGCGTCGCCACTCTGAGTAATATTCTGAGAGCGCGCGACATGCTCTGGATGTGCTGTGGTTGTCATGGTGACGAGCCACGTCAGAGCCCTCGCCACCGTTGCCCGTGAAGCAAGGGGCCCGGACCGAAAAGCTGCGAGGGGCCCTCCACACGCTGCATCTCACACCGGCTCTCATCCTGTCTCTGTTTAGGAGAAGGCTCGTAAACTGGACATTGAGGCGCGTTCACGCTCAAACCTGCTGAGGAATGAGCGGAGGTGTGTGCAGTGCTATTCACACAGTGCGTAATAACAGCCCTGGGCTCATTACGACCGTGTGTAGTAGGCACATCTGGGACAGAGGAAAAAAAACGTGCTGCCTGCTAACCGACAGGTTAGGAGCATCAGGTTTAAACGTCAAGCCCTGCTGTCTAATAACCGCCTGGTTAAATACAGCTGGCTTGCGCCACGAGCCCTGCTGCCGCTAACCGACAGGTTACAGCCGGCTCTTGCACCTCCACACGCTGTATTGCACAGCGGCTCTCATCATGTCGCCGTTTAGGAGAAGGCTCGTAAACCGGACATTGAGGCGCGTTCACGCTCAAACCCGCTTGAGGAATGAACGGTGTGTGGAGGCATATCTGTGACATAGGAAACAAGCCCGTGCTGTCTAATCAACCGACAGGTTTTAAAGACAGCCGGTTTGTGCCGCGAGCCCTGCTGCCTAATAACCGACAGGCTATGAGGCAGCCGCTTATGTCATCCGGAGGAGAGCTCTCCTGAACCGGGGGAACGGGGAGATCTCATTAGGCGGCTGCCTTTCCGATGATCTCCGGGAGTTCCTGGAGAATACCGCCTATATGGCAGAGCCGAGATGGCGGATAGAGTGACCCGGTGTCAGCCCGGCAGCCGAACCTATAGGCTCGGCTGCCGGGCAGACACTGGGCCCCGCCCTGTCTCCCCCGTCCGGAGGAGAGGGAGGATGGGGCCGGGAGAACCACATGGTGATCCGTGAATGGAGGGGAAGGAGTCACCTGACTGCTGCCCGCCACTCGGATCCAATAATCAAGGGCTTGGTCCACAGAGTAAGACTCCTGGACTAGCCAATCATCCCTGACCGCAGCCGCGAGAGCGTTCGCTCTCCGCTGTCTGTGAGCCAGAGGGAGACGGACACAATGAGTGCACAACACTTGGGGAGTGAGAGCCGCGTTTGCGTGCTCCAATCCCCGGCAGGACTCACCTGTATCGTCTGTGTAAAGCCGCTTCCTCCCTGGAGCGAGCCAGCCACAGCCGGTCGTAACTCATATGTCGGCTAACACCGAGCCCCGCCCTGTCTCCCCCGTCCGGAGGAGAGGGAGGATGGGGCCAGGGGGAAATGTTTATTTCTAGTAAACAGCTCTGAAAAGAGCTTGTGCCTGTACAGTGCTTCTGCAACGGAGTGCTGAAGAAAAGTGGGAGCAGATTGTAGGGACTACTTCCTATTCATACGGAAGTGAGTCCGTAGGTGGGGCCCACGTCATAGGTGGGTGTGGATTAAGTCTGTCAGTGCTGCACACGTGCAGAGGGATTACCCAATGGCGATAGCCTTAGAGGGCGAAGCCTTATACGAAATAGAACAGCTGCAAATAATGAAATGAAAAACACACAAACCCCGAAAACAAACGCAACAGAAAAACGCTGCGAATACAAAAACGATATGCAAAGTCAAAAACACATACAAACCCAAAACACATACAAACCCAAAAACACACAGTGCTACGTGGAACAGATTGATGTCTGACCAGACATAGAGAGAACGAACAAGAGTGATGGAAATTGAAGCCGGAGGAAACAAAGTTGATTGAAGTGGACAAAGGCTGCCTTTTGTCCCTTCGGTTATTTTTCATTTCCTCGCTCCTCGGTCTCGTATCACCAGAAGTTGATTTGTCTGCGCCATCTTGAGTAGCGTCCCAGTGGCCTTATTTGTACCGGAGGATCGAGGAGCAATAACGGAGGAGCGATAATCGAGGAACCACCAGACCATCCTCCGGTGAAATCCTCAGACACTCGCCCCGCCCCCTTACTGTGTATCGCTCACTGATTGGACGATGCAGTGCATGCACTGATCTGTTGCTTCTTGACATGAGAGCAGTTTCCCAGCGGAGTGAAGAAAACACATTAAACTCACGGGACTCACTCCTCAGTTTATACTGTGTTTTGTTTCAATTAATGTATCATTTAGTTACAAATATGTGATATATCTGAACAACAAAGTGGACAAAAATCATTTTATTCATTTATTGGAAATATTTTCATGAATCTTTATTTTTTTTTTTAAACATCGCATTGCGTCTGGTGTGAACAGGTGTGAATGCACCATTAGCCTCTTTAGCCCCATGGACCCGCCGAAGGGGCCGAAACCACAACATCTGCAGGAAACAGCGTCTGAGGGCTTCTTAAGATTTGATAAACTATGAATGTTTCATATCATTTTCGAGCCTGAGACCTGAAAAACAGGCTTGGCTAAATTAGACTACTAAGCTGTTAGACAACAAGTTAGTAGTCTAATATAGTCACTTGTTAGCAACCACTGTTTGTATTACACATGGAAGCTTTGAACATTCACGAGTGTGAGTATTTAGTGACATATTTTATGTCATAGAACAAAACGTGAAAATCTATTTAGCTTGTGTTAACCACAGAACTTATTTCAGGCATCTAACCAAAAACGTTGGACTTTGAGATGAGGGAACTGGAAATGTTAAAATGCTAACTCATTTCCACATTTTAAGACTCTTAGCATTACTCCGTATGGTGCGACGCTTTGAATGTTCAGGCCACAATAAATGGTGGATTGGTTTCATCTACTTTCCTTTGGTAAATAATGGTCCCCTGTTCCCTATGCCAAAGGAGAACACATTAAAGAACTTTTGCATTTAGAGAACTCAAACAGCTTTTATCACGTTTAAATTTCACTCAGTTTGAAACCTTAACAAAAAAAACCTATTTGACTGGAGCCCCAGAACATGCTGCAGATCTTACATCTAGTCTGGCGTGGGAACGACCGGGGGTTTCCATGGAAAAGCTGGAAAACATTGTTGGGAAACGTTATGAATTCTCTCCTTAGCCGCTGCCCCCGCAGCCCGGCCCCGGTTGAGCAGATACAAATTGATTGATGGACACATAATGAAGATAAAAAATAACATAAATTGCTTGGTCCTTTTAAAGCCTTCACATAATGTACACATTTTACATTGTTGTAGACAGTGGGGTAAAGTTACTAAGTACATGTAGTCAAGAGGTCTACTTTATTACAATTGTGGGGTACTTGTACTTTACTTGAGTATTTCCGTTGTATCGTTCTTTGTACTTCTACTCCATTACAATTCAGAGGTAAACTGTGTACTTTTCCTCCTCTACATGTATTTAATACCTTTAGTTACTTTACAGATGTGGATGAATGATGTGAAATCTAATCAAGTGTTGAATCAGACTTTAGTTCCACCTGGAGTAAATCCACAAGCTACCCTGCAGTCTACAAAGTACTTCAGACTAGCTGCACCTTTACCAGCTTTGAGAACACTTTCATGATCAATCATTATAAAACATATCATATCTGAAATGGACCAATCTGCACAATGAGTACTTTTACTTTTGGTACTTAAAATATATGTTGATGCTAATACTTTTCTACTTTTACCTGAGTAACATTTTGAATGCAGAACTTCCGTAACAGAGTATATGTACCCATGGTAATTCTACTTTTACAAGATCTGAGTACTTCTCCCACCTCTGGTTATAGAGAGCAAAATATGATTGTACATACAATAATATGACCACTGTACATAATAGTGATGGGAAACTCTTTTTTCCCGATCCAGGCGGGATTCCTGAACCCTCTGCTGCGGCGCACGGCCTCCGCTAAAAACTCTCTGAGACGAGCTCCTTCATCGCTGTTCATCGAACATGGGAACGTTTTCCAGAAGAGGAAGGTCAGATTGTCACACCAACAGCTGCTGGTTCAAGCTTCCATTCAGAGAATCTCTTTTCATCTGATTCAGATCATTTACATCCATCATGCTCAATATTAAGTCAGTTTGTTACTGTTTTCACAGGAGTGGGAAACCAAAGCTGCTGCTTGACACCGACTATGTATCCATCATCATCCTCATCATCATCCTCATCCTCATCATGAAATCTAGAAATCTACAAGCTACAGTTCTCGCAACCTAGGAACCACAAACAACAACTTATTATTTCTAACTGAATATCTTTGAACTGCTTGAGTCCTAAAGCTTAACATGTACAGTCTAACATGACACTGTTCTGGCCTTTCTCCATACATGAAGATATTCCAGTCGCTGTTGTGTGGTGAACTTTAAAAAAGCAATCTGCGTCAACAGAAAATCCACATACAAAATAAACAGATGAATCTGTGAGGAACATCAGCAGGTTAGCACAAATTAGTAAATTATTTTCTTTAAAAAGACTTTAAAACAGTTGACTTTAATTAAATGTATTATGTCAAGAGAATTTACATATTTGTATTAGGTTAGTTGAAAGCAA
Source organism: Pseudochaenichthys georgianus (assembly GCF_902827115.2). Lineage (NCBI taxonomy): Eukaryota > Metazoa > Chordata > Actinopteri > Perciformes > Channichthyidae > Pseudochaenichthys > Pseudochaenichthys georgianus. Next base: position 7,131,524 of record NC_047511.1, on the reverse strand, counting down.
TAATATTAAGTTTAAATAAAAAGATTAGGTTCAATTTAATATTATTGCTTTCAACTAACCTAATACAGTTATGTGAAAGTCAACTTTTCATATTTTCTGTGTACTTTATTGCAATATGTTGTATTAGAACCGAGGAATGACCTTGTATCAGAAAACCATACAAGTCAAGATAATTCAAGCTAGTGCGTAAAGAATAACTTTATGTGCTTGGGCTTGTGCCTCCATCAGGGTCATCATTAAACCCATCACACAACCAAATGTGTGCACATGCTGGCAAAGACACTCAGGTCAAGAACAATTACAGTTAAATGTACAAATTGATTGTGAAATGTTCAACCAGCTCAACATTACAAACTTGTACAGACTGTCTGCACCAACACTATGTGTTACTAAACGTCTGATCATGCAGACACCTGATTGGACAGAACAATATGGATGTTTTTGGACATTTCCAAAGTGGTAGTTTTATTTTACTACACACATGTGAAGCACTCACATCACACTTTCTGTATTCATTTAAACCACTAATCTAAATTAATTTAATTTCCAATTAAAGGCTTTTATATCTTAATTAACAGTATTTCATTTTTGTCTACTTCCTGCTGTTCTTTGGAGCAGCTTCTTCAAAGCCACAGCTGGAGTGTGTTTTGTCCTGTGTGGTGAAGTCTGTCAAATTGTGATGTAAATCTTCTGTGAGTGTAAAACATCTTCTCTGTTCAGTTACATTTGTGAATATCGGGTCGCTCATTTGTTTGAATTGTTTTTGATCTTTCATTCCACGTGAACTCTCTGATGTCATTGTGAGTTATAATCAGTGGTGGACCATGTATTCAGATCTTGCAGTAAAAGTAACACACTGAAATGATTTCACTACAAGTCCAAGTCTTGAATGTGAAATGTTATGTTAGTGGAAGTATGTAAATATCTCAGCAAAGTATACTTTAAGTATAATTCTACAACGTTTCCCGACAGCGGTTTACTGTTATAAATGATATGATATGACACGAGTAGAACATTGAGGTTTTGCTCATTTCATCTCCCTTGTTCTACTACAGCAATGCATCATATTTTATAACGTCATCATGTTGTAGCTTTGTTGCTGTCCTGTGTGTTTTTCCCAGAACAAAAACCTGTTTTCAGCTTTTTAACAAAGCATTTCCAAATTAGCCAAGACCATTTCTAAATAGTTTATTAAGCTAGGACCATTTTCTCAACACATATGGGATCGCTTGCTCTTCAGTTTATCAGAAACATTTCAATAACACTGCTAGAGATACATGACAGAGCAGGTACGTACAAATTGTGCTTAAGTACAGTACTTCAGGAAATGTACCCACCCACCACTGGCTATAATTGAAACTTGCATTTGTTCTGATCTGCACAATATTATTGCAAACACATGACTATGAACTATTGAGACTTATGTTCATTTCTATGACTGTCACTTATTTTTTATCTTTTTTTGTATTTACTGGATTTTTTATAATTTCAGGAGAATGTCGTTTTTGTTGTTATTGGACTAAAAGATTATCTATGAAATGATATTGTAATATTAAAACTAAATTGTACTTATTATATTTGCCTTCATTTCAAAGGATTGAAAAAACAGCAGAGACGCTAAAAGTGGAAGTACTCGGATGAAGTAAAAGTAGCAATACTTGAGTGTAATTTGTGCTTTTTTTACACTTTGATAATATACAATTTGTGTATTATACATTTTGATACATGCACCGATAGACAGACAGACAGACAGACAGACAGACAGACAGACATATAGACAGACAGATAGATAGATATATAGATTCTTTATTGATCCAAGGGGAAATTATTTAGTGACAGTAGCAGCAGTGTGTTCAGGACTAAAACACTTTAAAGGTGGAAAAAGGTATCAACGTAATAATAATGAGATAAAACAATGAACAGCAGCAAGTAGGGCCTATACGGTACATACATATCTACAGTAGAAAGGAAAATAAACCACAAATATATATATAAAGATATCAGTGAAACAGTTATATGAAAGGCCAATACTGTATTACAGAAGCATATATATACATAATATATCAATTACAGATGTGCAAATTGTCCATTGCTATGGAGAGGGAGAAACTAAAGTAACGTAAAGGATGTAGTGAGTTCTCTGCTGGCCACAGGTGATGTGTTGTAAAGTGTTATGGCTGTTGGCAGGAAGGTTTTCCTGTGTAGCTCTGTGTGACAGTGCAGCTGGAGCCGTCCAGCTGCAGTAAACTCTTATACAATAATTGAATAATTGTACCTTCATAAAATTGAATGTATAAGGTGGTAAACTATTCTGCTGTAAAATTAGCAATAGCTGTATATAAATGATCATCAAAGTATTTCAGAGGTTTGGCATAGGGTGTCTTTATTTACATTTGAGTACTTAAAAAAATTATTTCAAGTACAATTCTAAAGAACTTGTACAAAACCTGGGTTGGGTCATACATTGACATAACTTAATCTCTGAAATAAATATTGTATTTATTTCTTCACTTGGATGGATTGAATTAATGGGACATTTATTGGATAGCTGTAGCCATTTACTTCCATCGCTGAGCATTTTGCTACACTTTTATACCTAAGGCATATTTATGTTGAAATAAAAATAACGAATTAATTTAACTTAACTGGGCTATACTATAATAAAGGTACCTCAATCTTGGTTGGTTTCCCATCAGTCTGTGATACTGTCCTTTCGTACGCTGGGCAGCGCTAGACACTTGCAAGTCTCGCGGTGTTTCCCGTGTTTATCGCTAGAGAATAAGTATCGCGGAAGAGGGGAAAGGTTTCCTGACGGATCACTAGGCTAAGCTAATCAGCTAACTACATACAACCAGCCGTCTAACCAGTAGATATATCAGTTTTACCAGTTGGATAAACAGCCGTAACGAAGGTAAAACGCCAGCATCTTACCTCACCCCTGCTGTCCTGTGCTTTATTAATTTTAGTTTTGATAAAATTGGCCTCCTGCTTGTTAGCCTGTTAGCAAGGCGTTGACAGCACTGCAGCTGTTAGCCGGTTAGCTCTAGAGCTAAGCTAACAGAAAAAGGAATGAGAGGGTTTATCAGAGAGGGAAGTCAGCTGATTTTGTGTAATACTTCTGCTAAAGATGACTGCGTTCTCACTGCGTGACTGTCATTACGGTTAACGGTTCATGCTAAAAGCTAAGCTCGGTTTGTTAGCCTAGCTGTGTGTTAGCCCAATCGACTGTTTCCTTTTGTTTGTTGCTCAGTTATAGATTTGACTCTTTTTTTGCACATTTTGACCACTTTAGAAAAGGTCCAGATCAGTAACCGCTATGTTCAGACGGGTAAAATCTGGACTATATTATCCCAGGGAAGCAAAGAGGCTATTTTAAACACAGTTTCAGAATTGTGAAACCTTTGCCTTATTTCATTTTTGAATTAGCAAGAAAAACAAAACAAAACACGCAAGACTTTCTTATTTAAACCTTGACTTTATGACCAGTCTAGGCATAGTGGGTTATGATCTGTACCTGGTACAATATTGTAAAAAAAAAAGCGAGTGAAATCTCCCTTCTGCGCATTTTCACAAAAAGTACAAGTCTGAAACTAAGTATTAACGAGTATTTGTGATAATCTAGTCCAGATTTGACATTTATGGGTTTATGTTTTCAAAGCGACCTGATCCTATGTGATCTAGTTGTTCACAAATATGTATAATCCTTATTTTCGCATTTTTACATGTATAAAAATGTTTCTACAATTTGCAAGGGTTTAAATAAACTCCCAGACTACTTTAAATTTCCAATGCCCCGTGCAGTAAGAGAGGCAAACAAATTGAGGATATTCAATGTCAGCAAATGAGAAGCTGACTTCAGCGTTGTGACTCACAGATAAAGTGTGATCTGATGTGGACTCTGTGCGTGAACTCACACCTCTTTTCCTGTTTTTCTTTTTTCTTTTCCAGTATCAAGATGACAGCCGCACCTTACAACTACTCCTACATCTTCAAATACATCATCATTGGTAAGTTGGATTTATACACTGAAGGAGGTCTGGTACATACATACATACATGAAAGGCCAGAGATGGAATGTAACTAAGTACATGTATTCAAGTAATCTAAAATACATTTGAAGTACTTTTTCTTTCTTTATTTTTTTTCACACTGCTTGGTTCTTCTTCTCTGCTCAGCTTTAATTATCTTTTTACAAAAAATATCTAACGTTTTTAATATAACTTTTTATTGATTGATAGATTTTGTAATGGGTTTAGAGATCTCAAAATAATCCAAGGGATAATATGTGAAGTGTTACAACAACAAAAAACGGGGACAATCGCACAACATTGCAGAATCCCAAACTAAATAATTAACTAAACCAATGACATCCCACAAATAGAAAAACATAAATGCCTATAAACCCTGTCCTAGGATCTTTTTTGGACACAGTCCAAGTGTCTCTCAAAATAATAAATTTCCCTCACATCGCTCACAATATAAAAAAAAGTATAATAACAAAACGCTCATACAGATCACCATAACAGGAATGCCCGTGATCTGCCTGCCATACTATGGTAATATATAATGGTCATCTTACCCCAGAAATGATCCCATTCCTGACCTTTAACAACTTCTCTGGACCTTGACTGCTTCATATCTAGTGTGAGGGTGGTTCATTTGACTAGCTGCACCTTGCATGAACGTACAGCCCAGAGGCCTGTACTACGAAGCCTGGGTTTCCGGTCATACGACGCTGGTTCACTTCTTAGCGGGCTAGGTCTCCATGGTAACTCATGGCGCATTTCCACCGCAGGCCTCGCTCGACTTAGTACGGTTTTGTTAGGCCTTGTTAGGCCCGGCTCACTTTAATGCTGCGCTTCCATTACAGTTTAGGAACTGGGGTAGTATCTATAGTAACGCAGTGTAGGCGGAGCCGTGACGTCATCTTCAGAAAAACAACATTAGCTGTTAGCACTCAAGCTCACAGCTCCTCATATCTGTTCAGAAACTAGACAAAAGTTAAACAAGTTCAAACCACAGACTGTCTGTGTCATGGCGAATACAGTCGCTGGTAGGGATGGCAGTGTGAGAAAAAGTTTTTAGAGAGTACTTGTCCATGGACAAGTGAGTTTGGCAATTTACTTGTCCGAATACATTTTTCACTTGTCCAGAATGGACAAAAATTGGGGCCACTGGAATCTTCTTCTTCGTCATCGTATTTTACATTTTCCCACGGTTTTTACAACCGCTAACGTAAGTGAGCGGTAAGATTTACTGCATCACACAAAGGGTTGGGTATCGTTTGGATTTTAACGATTCCGGTTCTGCTTTTCGATTCCGGTTATTTTCGGTTCTCAGTTCCAGTTCTTTGAGAGGGTAAAAATAAGTCCCATGACAAACTGGGAGAAAAATATATTTATGAAAACATTAAGTCCTAATCTGTATTCCTATTTACAAATCACTTCATACTGTTGAATTTCTTATTGTTATTGAATACAATTATATAAAAATAATCTTTGCATTGTTTAGTTAGTTCTAAGTGGTGCAGTTTGAGAATGTACAATTGGCCCAGTGTCCTCTGATGTTACACTGCAACCTGCCTGTGAGACAGAGTCCAACCACACATGTCCAACACATAGGACATACATAACCTAATATAATAATAATACATTATATTATAGCCTATAGGCTAGCGCTTTTCTACAACTCAAAGACGCTTGCACGCATTTATTTACTTTTACAAACACATGAGCTAAAACGCTTAATAACCTTCATTACGTGTTAGAGAAAGAACATAAGAAAGTTTGACAAAGATGCGGCTGTTAAACGGGCAGCGGATCTGCTGTGTGTAGAGAGAGAGAGACGCTGAGCTGCACCGTGCAGCGATCAGCTGATACGGAGCATAGAGAGAGCTGCAGTCCGCGGGGCTCGGCCGCGCTTCCTGGCCTCACAACTCTTATTAATCCCGGGACCGGACAATTGTTATTTGTTCCTACTCGGAACCGAGTTTTGCTTCCCAACCCTGCCACTGTGCTACACTTCCCGCTCCGCTCCGCCCGCCCCGTTAACTGTACAGAAAGCGGCGAGATGCATTTCCTTAGGAATCGACAAGCAGAACCGAAACTACATTTCTAAACGAACAATGGCGGACACGTACAATTTGCGAATGAGTTCTGCCTTTTGTAAACTGAATTTATCAATAATTTGTCAATAAATCAGGGCGAAAAACGTCACTTGTCCGGCGGACAAGTCAATTCAAAGATCTACTTGTCCGATATTGTAAATAACACGTCCCGGACGGTGGGACGTGTACTTTTTCGCACACTGGATGGGTACCGAGCCCCGGTATTAAACGGGCCCCGGGGCTGAATTATTAAAGACCGTGGTACCGTTAAGCTCCGACGTTATCGGTCTTTTTATCGGTACTGAAGACATGTAAAAAATACATGTATATGTATTATTGCTACAAAAACATTATATTGCAGTTTTAGTGTTGCCAACTCCGTTTCTAACAAAAAGACTGCAAAATGAGTCCATGATTATTTTTTGTATTTTCGATCTCTCTCCCCCGCCTGCTTGCGAGGGGGCGGGGCAGTTTACACACACGCAGCTGCTACATGCAGCAACACACTCACGGAGGAGATGGCGGAGAGAACGCGCTCCGAGGTGTGGTTAAACCTTACCCGTCTCGATGTGGACAATGCTCGTTACCAAAAGTGCAATAAGAGTTTAGCATGTCAGGGCGGTAACACGAGCAATTTGTCTAAACATTTAGCAAAAGTGCACCAAATTCAGACGGAGGAATGCACCGGGTTCCACTGTCTTTCTAGTAGCTCTGTAGCCCCGTCCACGAGGAACGTTTCCACGTCGGGTGTCATGTATGCTAGCAGCAACACACGGAGTTAACTACATTATACAAACATGGATTAATGATTAGAGGTAACTGAGTTATTTAGTTTGTTAAAGTTTCAGCTATTCTGTTTACAGTTCTGTCATCAGATTATTTAATACGATTTGTGAAAACATTGTTGTTTCTTTTGATGTGAAATATTATTTATTTAATTTAAATAAAAAGCAATGTTAGTTTTGTAAACAATTTTGTTTGGTTAGTTTACCTTTACCTACCGATAAGAGTACCGTTAAAAGACCGGATCGATAAGCGGTATCGATGACCGTAGTAGTACCGTTAAAACCTTAACGATACCCATCCCTAGTCGCTGCTTTATTTATGTCTGTATAGGCCGTTGTTGTGAGTGTGGACGGTCGGAGCATATACTGCGTTAGCTTAGCCGATCTCCATTCAGAAAACACGCATTCTAAAAGATTTTTTGCCTGCCGTCTGTCTGCAGACTTGTCAAAGCATTAATTCATGGTTTTTACTAACCGGTATCAGTATGTTGTTACTTCGGCATCATTTTGAAACGTGTATTACAATTAAATTACGGTCAAATATGTTCATCTTGTTGTAGTTGTAGCCCCCTTGCCAGCGATTCTCTTTAGTTTAGCATACTCAGCCCGCTTGTTGGCCCCGATAGAACCACGATTTTGTCGGGCCAGAAAAAAGGTGAAAAAGTAGCCGTATCTGGCCGTGCAACACTCTGTGTCACATACTGTATGCAGAAGTATTATTTTAAGCAACACATTAAGTTGACGAAACACTCGAGTCAAATGTAATTAAAGTCAGATCCACTCGTGTCTTAGACGGGCAGTGATATCATAAACCTGTTAATGTACGCATTCAAACACTTTCTGTTACCAGCTGTATTCACCTTGCAGGTGCAGCTCTGTGGCTTTGATCCTGGATCAAGTGTTTAAGTCATGGATGTTTAACGTCTTCATTTTTGTCTAATATTCATTCAGGAAGTATGACGCTGCGCTTGTCCATGTTTGGGATTGGTCAAATGTTGCTAACCCCGCCCTCTTTATGTGAGCGCGTACATAACTAGATAGGGCAAAACTGGCTTGAGTTGATAACCAGCGTCGTACGACCGCTTAGTGAGAGCGCGTTTGTTTTGGATTAGGTAAGCCGGATAACTCAAAAATATCCAGGTTAGGTTGAACCGGATTCGTAGTTCAGGCCCCCTGACTACGCTCAGGTAGTCAGGTGATCATTTTAAAGAGGACATATTTTGCTATGGAGGCGTTTCAAGCGGGGGGGGGGGGGGGGGAGAAACTCCCTCTGAAGTATTCATATCTTTATAATAACCCCTGAATATATTGACACAATTTTACTTGAGTCTATTGCTATTTGATTTGACTGGTCTTTTTCAAATGTATGCAACATTATATAGTTCTCTCCACTATATCTCTGAGGAAAATATTGATTTACTTCATTATATTTGTATCATATTTTAAGAATACTTAACAGATTCAGATTTTATAAAATATTGTACTTCAGATAAAAGTATAGAAAGTACACACAAGTACTTTTCACCTTTTTATAAAGTAAATGTTCCTCTTTGTTGTGAATACTTTTGTGCTTTTACTTGCAACAGAGTGATTTTAAATAGCAGTGCTGCTATTCAACTCATGGATACTAAGGAACACTTGATGTCAATTGTTTTGTTGGTAACTGGCAAATGTATTAAATTCAAAAACAAGATATTTATATTTGAAGTAGTAGTAGTAGTTTTTTATAGGACCATCGTAGTAATTTGACATCATTTGACCAAGTACCTTGAAATATTTCCGCGTGCATACTCCTTTTTCCAGGCAGCATGGTTAAATAGATTTTCGACCCGGCGGATATTTGCTCGGGTTTATTTCCGTGAAAAGTATTTCCTGAGAAGTGAAACTGTTCACGGATGACTCGCCTGGGACTGACTGCTTGTTTTAGCTCGCGTTTTAACATCTAAAGGCCTGTAGTGTGTGCGGAGTGGAATGCCAAACTCTGCTGAACTAAGCATCTGAATAATGTTCTTCTGTTGTAAAGAATAAGTTCAAGAAGCCATTGGACGAGTTCAATGTGTTTCTCTGCATTTTATTAAACAACATCCAATCACAGAGCTTTAATGTTGCTGCTGAGGTGCATGGGTATTGTAGTGTTTAGACCCATGCACTAAACTAAAACACAACAATGGAATTATTTTAACTGGTTTTAGTAGTATGGGGATATTCAAATCAAACATTAAAGGGGCCCTAATATGCATATGTTCCCTTTCCTATGGTTTGTTTGCATGTACATGGTGTGCAAAGGTTCCCTCCAGACACTTAACTTAATGAATCTCTCTCTCTCTCCAGGTGATATGGGAGTAGGGAAGTCATGTCTTCTCCACCAGTTCACAGAGAAAAAATGTGAGTTCTTTCTCCTTCTGTTCTTCCACTCTCCTCCAACTTCTCTTACTCGTTAGGTTCCTGTTCCTATGATCATTTTCATCCTTTAACATTTGAAAGTGCATTTTTTACAATCGGCTGATGTATAATAGTTGTTTGAAGCTGAATAAGTGATTAAATGATAATGTACATTAAGCGTTTAGATTATTATTAAATAATCTGTCTGGGTAAAATGAAGGTTGGATTCATGCAATATGTTATTAGAACAGTTGTTTGTGTGAATCAACACCCAAAGTACATTATTAGTTCATATCAAATGATATACCTTCACGGACAATAAGAAGAAAGAAGCAGTGTCCTGTGTTTGTGGCTGTTTTTCCAGTTAAACTGTCATAATAATGAATATGTTGGATGTGTGTGTGCAGTCATGGCAGACTGTCCTCACACCATCGGGGTGGAGTTCGGGACAAGGATCATGGAGGTCAATAGTCAGAAAGTGAAGCTGCAGATCTGGGACACGGCCGGTCAGGAGCGCTTCAGGGCCGTCACCAGGTCCTACTACAGGGGGCCGCAGGGGCCCTCATGGTGTACGACATCACCAGGTACTGACCGGGAGAGGGGAGTTGGTGTGGGAGGTTTCATATTAGTTTGATCCTTTGATGAATAACTTTGTTTTTGTCTCTGTGTGTCCAGGAGAAGTACTTATAATCACTTGAGCAGCTGGTTAACAGATGCCAGGAACCTGACCAACCCCAACACCGTGAGTTAACACACACACGCAGCACGCACGCACTAGTGTTGTCACGATACCAACATTTTGGTTTCGATACCAAGTCAAAATTGCGATTCCGATTCTTTTTCGATACTTTACTTAAAAAAAGGGAAACAGTCTTAAATGTAATTGTGCTTTATTTCACACCAGAACCATAACACAAACTTTTAAACAATGAGAACATAAATAAAATAAATGACAAGAATTCTTATTAAATAAAATTAATACATTTCTCACAGACAGGCCTCGTGGCCTCGTGGCCTTGCTCTCACTGTCAGAGATATAGCAGCTCAAATACTTCCAAATTTCGCTTTTTTGTCAACAAGCCGAGGCGCAGCGGCAGCTGCACTCCCACTTGCAGCCATGCTTCTCATTTTCTCACGTGCTCTGGCAGCTAGCGCGTGGCCGCGTGCACGAGAGAGGGGAGGGACTTAAGCGTGCTTGAGAGAGGAGGACTGCAGGCACGGCTGCAGTGCAGGGAGTGGAAGCAGAGCGCTGAACACACACGGCTCTTATTAAAACAGCACTTTCTCACCGGAGTACTTTTCCCCATCATTCTCTATTCAAGTACTGATACTAATGAAACGGAGGAATCGTAACGTTTTAACAGCAGGGTATCGCGGTACCTTTCAAGTATCGGTGCAACACTAACACACACACAACACAACCACACATGCCGGAATCCCATTCACTACAAACATTAACAAAACATGGCAAACGGTGCTAAGGACAAATTGAGGCTTAAAAATGTGAGAAGTGGAATCAACCAGCCTCGTTATTGAATTACATATAGTAACTCTTACAGAAGGAGTCGTGTATTATCACACAAAGTCAGCTGTGCGAGTAGTGTGGCATACCTCCATAATCTCCATATAGTATAGTGTATAGTTATACAATATAACTGGGACAGAAGTCCGGATTCTCCAGAAGTCCTTACACAAGCAGCCATCTTCATCAAATACTCTTTCCACACACACCCTTTGGCCATCAGATCTGAGGACGCTCATTGGCTGAATTGCATAGTTTTTCGGGTAGCAACGGTCAGCTGCTGCACTTGCAAGAGAGGATAATGAAACGTACTGTAATAATGTTTAAATGTCCTAGTTGCACAACACTGGGGAGTGAGAGCCGCGTTTGCGTGCTCCAATCCCCGGCAGGACTCACCTGTATCGTCTGTGTAAAGCCGCTTCCTCCCTGGAGCGAGCCAGCCACAGCCGGTCGTAACTCATATGTCGGCTAACACCGAGCCCCGCCCTGTCTCCCCCGTCCGGAGGAGAGGGAGGATGGGGCCAGGGGGAAATGTTTATTTCTAGTAAACAGCTCTGAAAAGAGCTTGTGCCTGTACAGTGCTTCTGCAACGGAGTGCTGAAGAAAAGTGGGAGCAGATTGTAGGGACTACTTCCTATTCATACGGAAGTGAGTCCGTAGGTGGGGCCCACGTCATAGGTGGGTGTGGATTAAGTCTGTCAGTGCTGCACACGTGCAGAGGGATTACCCAATGGCGATAGCCTTAGAGGGCGAAGCCTTATACGAAATAGAACAGCTGCAAATAATGAAATGAAAAACACACAAACCCCGAAAACAAACGCAACAGAAAAACGCTGCGAATACAAAAACGATATGCAAAGTCAAAAACACACACAAACCCCAAAACACACACAAACCCCAAAACACACACCTGCTACGTGGAACAGATTGATGTCTGACCAGACATAGAGAGAACGAACAAGAGTGATGGAAATTGAAGCCGGAGGAAACAAAGTTGATTGAAGTGGACAAAGGCTGCCTTTTGTCCCTTCGGTTATTTTTCATTTCCTCGCTCCTCGGTCTCGTATCACCGGAAGTTGATTTGTCTGCGCCATCTTGAGTAGCGTCCCAGTGGCCTTATTTGTACCGAGGATCGAGGAGCAATAACGGAGGAGCGATAATCGAGGAACCACCAGACCATCCTCCGATGAAATCCACAGATACTCGCCCCGCCCCCTTACTGTGTATCGCTCACTGATTGGACGATGCAGCGCATGCACTGATCTGATGCTTCTTGACATGAGAGCAATTTCCCAGCGTAGTGAAGAAAATATATAACTCACGGGACTCACTCCTCATTCTATACTGTGTTTTGTTTCAATTAATGTATCATTTAGTTACAAATATGTGATATATCTGAACAACAAAGTGGTCAAAAATGATTTTATTCATTTATTGGAAATATTTTCATGAATCTTTATTTTTTTTTTTAAACATCGCATTGCGTCTGGTGTGAACAGGTGTGAATGCACCATTAGCCTCTTTAGCCCCATGGACCCGCCGAAGGGGCCGAAACCACAACATCTGCAGGAAACAGCGTGGGGGCTTCTTAAGATTTGATAAACTATGAATGTTTCATATCATTTTCGAGCCTGAGACCTGAAAAACAGGCTTGGCTAAATTAGACTACTAAGCTGTTAGACAACAAGTTAGTAGTCTAATATAGTCACGTGTTAGCAACCACTGTTTGTATTACACATGGAAGCTTTGAACATTCACGAGTGTGAGTATTTAGTGACATATTTTATGTCATAGAACAAAACGTGAAAATCTATTTAGCTTGTGTTAACCACAGAACTTATTTCAGGCATCTAACCAAAAACGTTGGACTTTGAGATGAGGGAACTGGAAATGTTAAAATGCTAACTCATTTCCACATTTTAAGACTCTTAGCATTACTCCGTATGGTGCGACGCTTTGAATGTTCAGGCCACAATAAATGGTGGATTGGTTTCATCTACTTTCCTTTGGTAAATAATGGTCCCCTGTTCCCTATGCCAAAGGAGAACACATTAAAGAACTTTTGCATTTAGAGAACTCAAACAGCTTTTATCACGTTTAAATTTCACTCAGTTTGAAACCTTAACAAAAAAAACCTATTTGACTGGAGCCCCAGAACATGCTGCAGATCTTACATCTAGTCTGGCGTGGGAACGACCGGGGGTTTCCATGGAAAAGCTGGAAAACATTGTTGGGAAACGTTATGAATTCTCTCCTTAGCCGCTGCCCCCGCAGCCCGGCCCCGGTTGAGCAGATACAAATTGATTGATGGACACATAATGAAGATAAAAAATAACATAAATTGCTTGGTCCTTTTAAAGCCTTCACATAATGTACACATTTTACATTGTTGTAGACAGTGGGGTAAAGTTACTAAGTACATGTAGTCAAGAGGTCTACTTTATTACAATTGTGGGGTACTTGTACTTTACTTGAGTATTTCCGTTGTATCGTTCTTTGTACTTCTACTCCATTACAATTCAGAGGTAAACTGTGTACTTTTCCTCCTCTACATGTATTTAATACCTTTAGTTACTTTACAGATGTGGATGAATGATGTGAAATCTAATCAAGTGTTGAATCAGACTTTAGTTCCACCTGGAGTAAATCCACAAGCTACCCTGCAGTCTACAAAGTACTTCAGACTAGCTGCACCTTTACCAGCTTTGAGAACACTTTCATGATCAATCATTATAAAACATATCATATCTGAAATGGACCAATCTGCACAATGAGTACTTTTACTTTTGGTACTTAAAATATATGTTGATGCTAATACTTTTCTACTTTTACCTGAGTAACATTTTGAATGCAGAACTTCCGTAACAGAGTATATGTACCCATGGTAATTCTACTTTTACAAGATCTGAGTACTTCTCCCACCTCTGGTTATAGAGAGCAAAATATGATTGTACATACAATAATATGACCACTGTACATAATAGTGATGGGAAACTCTTTTTTCCCGATCCAGGCGGGATTCCTGAACCCTCTGCTGCGGCGCACGGCCTCCGCTAAAAACTCTCTGAGACGAGCTCCTTCATCGCTGTTCATCGAACATGGGAACGTTTTCCAGAAGAGGAAGGTCAGATTGTCACACCAACAGCTGCTGGTTCAAGCTTCCATTCAGAGAATCTCTTTTCATCTGATTCAGATCATTTACATCCATCATGCTCAATATTAAGTCAGTTTGTTACTGTTTTCACAGGAGTGGGAAACCAAAGCTGCTGCTTGACACCGACTATGTATCCATCATCATCCTCATCATCATCCTCATCCTCATCATGAAATCTAGAAATCTACAAGCTACAGTTCTCGCAACCTAGGAACCACAAACAACTTATTATTTCTAACTGAATATCTTTGAACTGCTTGAGTCCTAAAGCTTAACATGTACAGTCTAACATGACACTGTTCTGGCCTTTCTCCATACATGAAGATATTCCAGTCGCTGTTGTGTGGTGAACTTTAAAAAAGCAATCTGCGTCAACAGAAAATCCACATACAAAATAAACAGATGAATCTGTGAGGAACATCAGCAGGTTAGCACAAATTAGTAAATTATTTTCTTTAAAAAGACTTGAAAACAGTTGACTTTAATTAAATGTATTATGTCAAGAGAATTTACATATTTGTATTAGGTTAGTTGAAAGCAATAATATTAAGTTTAAATAAAAAGATTAGGTTCAATTTAATATTATTGCTTTCAACTAACCTAATACAGTTATGTGAAAGTCAACTTTTCATATTTTCTGTGTACTTTATTGCAATATGTTGTATTAGAACCGAGGAATGACCTTGTATCAGAAAACCATACAAGTCAAGATAATTCAAGCTAGTGCGTAAAGAATAACTTTATGTGCTTGGGCTTGTGCCTCCATCATTAAACCCATCACACAACCAAATGTGTGCACATGCTGGCAAAGACACTCAGGTCAAGAACAATTACAGTTAAATGTACAAATTGATTGTGAAATGTTCAACCAGCTCAACATTACAAACTTGTACAGACTGTCTGCACCAACACTATGTGTTACTAAACGTCTGATCATGCAGACACCTGATTGGACCGAACAATATGGATGTTTTTGGACATTTCCAAAGTGGTAGTTTTATTTTACTACACACATGTGAAGCACTCACATCACACTTTCTGTATTCATTTAAACCACTAATCTAAATTAATTTAATTTCCAATTAAAGGCTTTTATCTTAATTAACAGTATTTCATTTTTGTCTACTTCCTGCTGTTCTTTGGAGCAGCTTCTTCAAAGCCACAGCTGGAGTGTGTTTTTCCTGTGTGGTGAAGTCTGTCAAATTGTGATGTAAATCTTCTGTGAGTGTAAAACGTCTTCTCTGTTCAGTTACATTTGTGAATATCGGGTCGCTCATTTGTTTGAATTGTTTTTGATCTTTCATTCCACGTGAACTCTCTGATGTCATTGTGAGTTATAATCAGTGGTGGACCATGTATTCAGATCTTGCAGTAAAAGTAACACACTGAAATGATTTCACTACAAGTCCAAGTCTTGAATGTGAAATGTTATGTTAGTGGAAGTATGTAAATATCTCAGCAAAGTATACTTTAAGTATAATTCTACAACGTTTCCCGACAGCGGTTTACTGTTATAAATGATATGATATGACACGAGTAGAACATTGAGGTTTTGCTCATTTCATCTCCCTTGTTCTACTACAGCAATGCATCATATTTTATAACGTCATCATGTTGTAGCTTTGTTGCTGTCCTGTGTGTTTTTCCCAGAACAAAAACCTGTTTTCAGCTTTTTAACAAAGCATTTCCAAATTAGCCAAGACCATTTCTAAATAGTTTATTAAGCTAGGACCATTTTCTCAACACATATGGGATCGCTTGCTCTTCAGTTTATCAGAAACATTTCAATAACACTGCTAGAGATACATGACAGCAGGTACGTACAAATTGTGCTTAAGTACAGTACTTCAGGAAATGTACCCACCCACCACTGGCTATAATTGAAACTTGCATTTGTTCTGATCTGCACAATATTATTGCAAACACATGACTATGAACTATTGAGACTTATGTTCATTTCTATGACTGTCACTTATTTTTTATCTTTTTTTTATTTACTGGATTTTTTATAATTTCAGGAGAATGTCGTTTTTGTTGTTATTGGACTAAAAGATTATCTATGAAATGATATTGTAATATTAAAACTAAATTGTACTTATTATATTTGCCTTCATTTCAAAGGATTGAAAAAACAGCAGAGACGCTAAAAGTGGAAGTACTCGGATGAAGTAAAAGTAGCAATACTTGAGTGTAATTTGTGCTTTTTTTACACTTTGATAATATACAATTTGTGTATTATACATTTTGATACATGCACCGATAGACAGACAGACAGACAGACAGACAGACAGACAGACAGACAGACATATAGACAGACAGATAGATAGATATATAGATTCTTTATTGATCCAAGGGGAAATTATTTAGTGACAGTAGCAGCAGTGTGTTCAGGACTAAAACACTTTAAAGGTGGAAAAAGGTATCAACGTAATAATAATGAGATAAAACAATGAACAGCAGCAAGTAGGGCCTATACGGTACATACATATCTACAGTAGAAAGGAAAATAAACCACAAATATATATATAAAGATATCAGTGAAACAGTTATATGAAAGGCCAATACTGTATTACAGAAGCATATATATACATAATATATCAATTACAGATGTGCAAATTGTCCATTGCTATGGAGAGGGAGAAACTAAAGTAACGTAAAGGATGTAGTGAGTTCTCTGCTGGCCACAGGTGATGTGTTGTAAAGTGTTATGGCTGTTGGCAGGAAGGTTTTCCTGTGTAGCTCTGTGTGACAGTGCAGCTGGAGCCGTCCAGCTGCAGTAAACTCTTATACAATAATTGAATAATTGTACCTTCATAAAATTGAATGTATAAGGTGGTAAACTATTCTGCTGTAAAATTAGCAATAGCTGTATATAAATGATCATCAAAGTATTTCAGAGGTTTGGCATAGGGTGTCTTTTTTACATTTGAGTACTTAAAAAAATTATTTCAAGTACAATTCTAAAGAACTTGTACAAAACCTGGGTTGGGTCATACATTGACATAACTTAATCTCTGAAATAAATATTGTATTTATTTCTTCACTTGGATGGATTGAATTAATGGGACATTTATTGGATAGCTGTAGCCATTTACTTCCATCGCTGAGCATTTTGCTACACTTTTATACCTAAGGCATATTTATGTTGAAATAAAAATAACGAATTAATTTAACTTAACTGGGCTATACTATAATAAAGGTACCTCAATCTTGGTTGGTTTCCCATCAGTCTGTGATACTGTCCTTTCGTACGCTGGGCAGCGCTAGACACTTGCAAGTCTCGCGGTGTTTCCCGTGTTTATCGCTAGAGAATAAGTATCGCGGAAGAGGGGAAAGGTTTCCTGACGGATCACTAGGCTAAGCTAATCAGCTAACTACATACAACCAGCCGTCTAACCAGTAGATATATCAGTTTTACCAGTTGGATAAACAGCCGTAACGAAGGTAAAACGCCAGCATCTTACCTCACCCCTGCTGTCCTGTGCTTTATTAATTTTAGTTTTGATAAAATTGGCCTCCTGCTTGTTAGCCTGTTAGCAAGGCGTTGACAGCACTGCAGCTGTTAGCCGGTTAGCTCTAGAGCTAAGCTAACAGAAAAAGGAATGAGAGGGTTTATCAGAGAGGGAAGTCAGCTGATTTTGTGTATACTACTGCTAAAGATGACTGCGTTCTCACTGCGTGACTGTCATTACGGTTAACGGTTCATGCTAAAAGCTAAGCTCGGTTTGTTAGCCTAGCTGTGTGTTAGCCCAATCGACTGTTTCCTTTTGTTTGTTGCTCAGTTATAGATTTGACTCTTTTTTTGCACATTTTGACCACTTTAGAAAAGGTCCAGATCAGTAACCGCTATGTTCAGACGGGTAAAATCTGGACTATATTATCCCAGGGAAGCAAAGAGGCTATTTTAAACACAGTTTCAGAATTGTGAAACCTTTGCCTTATTTCATTTTTGAATTAGCAAAAAACAAAACAAAACACGCAAGACTTTCTTATTTAAACCTTGACTTTATGACCAGTCTAGGCATAGTGGGTTATGATCTGTACCTGGTACAATATTGTAAAAAAAAAAGCGAGTGAAATCTCCCTTCTGCGCATTTTCACAAAAGTACAAGTCTGAAACTAAGTATTAACGAGTATTTGTGATAATCTAGTCCAGATTTGACATTTATGGGTTTATGTTTTCAAAGCGACCTGATCCTATGTGATCTAGTTGTTCACAAATATGTATAATCCTTATTTTCGCATTTTTACATGTATAAAAATGTTTCTACAATTTGCAAGGGTTTAAACTCCCAGACTACTTTAAATTTCCAATGCCCCGTGCAGTAAGAGAGGCAAACAAATTGAGGATATTCAATGTCAGCAAATGAGAAGCTGACTTCACGTTGTGACTCACAGATAAAGTGTGATCTGATGTGGACTCTGTGCGTGAACTCACACCCTTTTTCCTGTTTTTCTTTTTTCTTTTCCAGTATCAAGATGACAGCCGCACCTTACAACTACTCCTACATCTTCAAATACATCATCATTGGTAAGTTGGATTTATACACTGAAGGAGGTCTGGTACATACATACATACATGAAAGGCCAGAGATGGAATGTAACTAAGTACATGTATTCAAGTAATCTAAAATACATTTGAAGTACTTTTTCTTTCTTTATTTTTTTCACACTGCTTGGTTCTTCTTCTCTGCTCAGCTTTAATTATCTTTTTTACAAAAAATATCTAACGTTTTTAATATAACTTTTTATTGATTGATAGATTTTGTAATGGGTTTAGAGATCTCAAAATAATCCAAGGGATAATATGTTGAAGGTGTTACAACAACAAAAAACGGGACAATCGCACAACATTGCAGAATCCCAAAACTAAATAATTAACTAAACCAATGACATCCCACAAATAGGAAAAACATAAATGCCTCTAAACCCTGTCCTAGGATCTTTTTTGGACACAGTCCAAGTGTCTCTCAAAATAATAAATTTCCCTCACATCGCTCACAATACTAAAAAAAGTATAATAACAAAACGCTCATACAGATCACCATAACAGGAATGCCGTGATCTGCCTGCCTACTATGGTAATATATAATGGTCATCTTACCCCAGAAATGATCCCATTCCTGACCTTTAACAACTTCTCTGGACCTTGACTGCTTCATATCTAGTGTGAGGGTGGTTCATTTGACTAGCTTGCACCTTGCATGAACGTTACAGCCCAAGGCCTGTACTACGAAGCCTTGGGTTTCCGGTCATACGACGCTGGTTCACTTCTTAGCGGGCTAGGTCTCCATGGTAACTCATGGCGCATTCCACCGCAGGCCTCGCTCGACTTAGTACGGTTTTGTTAGGCCTGTTAGGCCCGGCCTCACTTTAATGCTGCGCTTCCATTACAAGTTTAGGAACTGGGGTAGTATCTATAGTAACGCAGTGTAGGCGGAAGCCGTGACGTCATCTTCAGAAAAAACAACATTAGCTGTTAGCACTCAAGCTCACAGCTCCTCATATCTGTTCAGAAACTAGACAAAGGTTAAACAAGTTGCAAACCACAGACTGTCTGTGTCATGGCGAATACAGTCGCTGGTAGGGATGGCAGTGTGAGAAAAAGTTTTTAGAGAGTACTTGTCCATGGACAAGTGAGTTTGGCAATTTACTTGTCCGAATACATTTTTCACTTGTCCAGAATGGACAAAAATTGGGGCCACTGGAATCTTCTTCTTCGTCATCGTATTTTACATTTTCCCACGGTTTTTACAACACCGCTAACGTAAGTGAGCGGTAAGATTGTACTGCATCACACAAAGGGTTGGGTATCGTTTGGATTTTAACGATTCCGGTTCTGCTTTTCGATTCCGGTTATTTTCGGTTCTCAGTTCCAGTTCTTTGAGAGGGTAAAAATAAGTCCCATGACAAACTGGGAGAAAAATATATTTATGAAAACATTAAGTCCTAATCTGTATTCCTATTTACAAATCACTTCATACTGTTGAATTTCTTATTGTTATTGAATACAATTATATAAAAATAATCTTTGCATTGTTTAGTTAGTTCTAAGTGGTGCAGTTTGAGAATGTACAATTGGCCCAGTGTCCTCTGATGTTACACTGCAACCTGCCTGTGAGACAGAGTCCAACCACACATGTCCAACACATAGGACATACATAACCTAATAATAATAATAATACATTATATTTATAGCCTATAGGCTTAGCGCTTTTCTACAACTCAAAGACGCTTGCACGCATTTATTTACTTTTACAAACACATGAGCTAAAACGCTTAATAACCTTCATTACGTGTTAGAGAAAGAACATAAGAAAGTTTGACAAAGATGCGGCTGTTAAACGGGGCAGCGGATCTGCTGTGTGTAGAGAGAGAGAGAGACGCTGAGCTGCACCGTGCAGCGATCAGCTGATACGGAGCATAGAGAGAGCTGCAGTCCGCGGGGCTCGGCCGCGCTTCCTGGCCTCACAACTCTTATTAATCCCGGGACCGGACAATTGTTATTTGTTCCTACTCGGAACCGAGTTTTGCTTCCCAACCCTGCCACTGTGCTACACTTCCCGCTCCGCTCCGCCCGCCCCGTTAACTGTACAGAAAGCGGCGAGATGCATTTCCTTAGGAATCGACAAGCAGAACCGAAACTACATTTCTAAAACGAACAATGGCGGACACGTACAATTTGCGAATGAGTTCTGCCTTTTGTAAACTGAATTTATCAATAATTTGTCAATAAATCAGGGCGAAAAACGTCACTTGTCCGGCGGACAAGTCAATTCAAAGATCTACTTGTCCGATATTGTAAATAACACGTCCCGGACGGTGGGACGTGTACTTTTTCGCACACTGGATGGGTACCGAGCCCCGGTATTAAACGGGCCCCGGGGGCTGAATTATTAAAGACCGTGGTACCGTTAAGCTCCGACGTTATCGGTCTTTTTATCGGTACTGAAGACATGTAAAAAATACATGTATATGTATTATTGCTACAAAAACATTATATTGCAGTTTTAGTGTTGCCAACTCCGTTTCTAACAAAAAGACTGCAAAATGAGTCCATGATTATTTTTTGTATTTTCGATCTCTCTCCCCCGCCTGCTTGCGAGGGGGCGGGGCAGTTTACACACACGCAGCTGCTACATGCAGCAACACACTCACGGAGGAGATGGCGGAGAGAACGCGCTCCGAGGTGTGGTTAAACCTTACCCGTCTCGATGTGGACAATGCTCGTTACCAAAAGTGCAATAAGAGTTTAGCATGTCAGGGCGGTAACACGAGCAATTTGTCTAAACATTTAGCAAAAGTGCACCAAATTCAGACGGAGGAATGCACCGGGTTCCACTGTCTTTCTAGTAGCTCTGTAGCCCCGTCCACGAGGAACGTTTCCACGTCGGGTGTCATGTATGCTAGCAGCAACACACGGAGTTAACTACATTATACAAACATGGATTAATGATTAGAGGTAACTGAGTTATTTAGTTTGTTAAAGTTTCAGCTATTCTGTTTACAGTTCTGTCATCAGATTATTTAATACGATTTGTGAAAAACATTGTTGTTTCTTTTGATGTGAAATATTATTTATTTAATTTAAATAAAAAGCAATGTTAGTTTTGTAAACAATTTTGTTTGGTTAGTTTACCTTTACCTACCGATAAGAGTACCGTTAAAAGACCGGATCGATAAGCGGTATCGATGACCGTAGTAGTACCGTTAAACCTTAACGATACCCATCCCTAGTCGCTGCTTTATTTATGTCTGTATAGGCCGTTGTTGTGAGTGTGGACGGTCGGAGCATATACTGCGTTAGCTTAGCCGATCTCCATTCAGAAAACACGCATTCTAAAAGATTTTTTGCCTGCCGTCTGTCTGCAGACTTGTCAAAGCATTAATTCATGGTTTTTACTAACCGGTATCAGTATGTTGTTACTTCGGCATCATTTTGAAACGTGTATTACAATTAAATTACGGTCAAATATGTTCATCTTGTTGTAGTTGTAGCCCCCCTTGCCAGCGATTCTCTTTAGTTTAGCATACTCAGCCCGCTTGTTGGCCCCGATAGAACCACGATTTTGTCGGGCCAGAAAAAAGGTGAAAAAGTAGCCGTATCTGGCCGTGCAACACTCTGTGTCACATACTGTATGCAGAAGTATTATTTTAAGCAACACATTAAGTTGACGAAACACTCGAGTCAAATGTAATTAAAGTCAGATCCACTCGTGTCTTAGACGGGCAGTGATATCATAAACCTGTTAATGTACGCATTCAAAACACTTTCTGTTACCAGCTGTATTCACCTTGCAGGTGCAGCTCTGTGGCTTTGATCCTGGATCAAGTGTTTAAGTCATGGATGTTTAACGTCTTCATTTTTGTCTAATATTCATTCAGGAAGTATGACGCTGCGCTTGTCCATGTTTGGGATTGGTCAAATGTTGCTAACCCCGCCCTCTTTATGTGAGCGCGTACATAACTAGATAGGGCAAAACTGGCTTGAGTTGATAACCAGCGTCGTACGACCGCTTAGTGAGAGCGCGTTTGTTTTGGATTAGGTAAGCCGGATAACTCAAAAATATCCAGGTTAGGTTGAACCGGATTCGTAGTTCAGGCCCCCTGACTACGCTCAGGTAGTCAGGTGATCATTTTAAAGAGGACATATTTTGCTATGGAGGCGTTTCAAGCGGGGGGGGGGGGGGGGGGGGAGAAACTCCCTCTGAAGTATTCATATCTTTATAATAACCACTGAATATATTGACACAATTTTACTTGAGTCTATTGCTATTTGATTTGACTGGTCTTTTTCAAATGTATGCAACATTATATAGTTCTCTCCACTATATCTCTGAGGAAAATATTGATTTACTTCATTATATTTGTATCATATTTTAAGAATACTTAACAGATTCAGATTTTATAAAATATTGTACTTCAGATAAAAGTATAGAAAGTACACACAAGTACTTTTCACCTTTTTATAAAGTAAATGTTCCTCTTTGTTGTGAATACTTTTGTGCTTTTACTTGCAACAGAGTGATTTTAAATAGCAGTGCTGCTATTCAACTCATGGATACTAAGGAACACTTGATGTCAATTGTTTTGTTGGTAACTGGCAAATGTATTAAATTCAAAAACAAGATATTTATATTTGAAGTAGTAGTAGTAGTTTTTATAGGACCATCGTAGTAATTTGACATCATTTGACCAAGTACCTTGAAATATTTCCGCGTGCATACTCCTTTTTCCAGGCAGCATGGTTAAATAGATTTTCGACCCAGGCGGATATTTGCTCGGGTTTATTTCCGTGAAAAGTATTTCCTGAGAAGTGAAACTGTTCACGGATGACTCGCCTGGGACTGACTGCTTGTTTTAGCTCGCGTTTTAACATCTAAAGGCCTGTAATGTGTGCGGAGTGGAATGCCAAACTCTGCTGAACTAAGCATCTGAATAATGTTCTTCTGTTGTAAAGAATAAGTTCAAGAAGCCATTGGACGAGTTCAATGTGTTTCTCTGCATTTTATTAAACAACATCCAATCACAGAGCTTTAATGTTGCTGCTGAGGTGCATGGGTATTGTAGTGTTTAGACCCATGCACTAAACTAAAACACAACAATGGAATTATTTTAACTGGTTTTAGTAGTATGGGGATATTCAAATCAAACATTAAAGGGGCCCTAATATGCATATGTTCCCTTTCCTATGGTTTGTTTGCATGTACATGGTGTGCAAAGGTTCCCTCCAGACACTTAACTTAATGAATCTCTCTCTCTCTCCAGGTGATATGGGAGTAGGGAAGTCATGTCTTCTCCACCAGTTCACAGAGAAAAAATGTGAGTTCTTTCTCCTTCTGTTCTTCCACTCTCCTCCAACTTCTCTTACTCGTTAGGTTCCTGTTCCTATGATCATTTTCAATCCTTTAACATTTGAAAGTGCATTTTTTTACAATCGGCTGATGTATAATAGTTGTTTGAAGCTGAATAAGTGATTAAATGATAATGTACATTAAGCGTTTAGATTATTATTAAATAATCTGTCTGGGTAAAATGAAGGTTGGATTCATGCAATATGTTATTAGAACAGTTGTTTGTGTGAATCAACACCCAAAGTACATTATTAGTTCATATCAAATGATATACCTTCACGGACAATAAGAAGAAAGAAGCAGTGTCCTGTGTTTGTGGCTGTTTTCCAGTTAAACTGTCATAATAATGAATATGTTGGATGTGTGTGTGCAGTCATGGCAGACTGTCCTCACACCATCGGGGTGGAGTTCGGGACAAGGATCATGGAGGTCAATAGTCAGAAAGTGAAGCTGCAGATCTGGGACACGGCCGGTCAGGAGCGCTTCAGGGCCGTCACCAGGTCCTACTACAGGGGGGCCGCAGGGGCCCTCATGGTGTACGACATCACCAGGTACTGACCGGGAGAGGGGAGTTGGTGTGGGAGGTTTCATATTAGTTTGATCCTTTGATGAATAACTTTGTTTTTGTCTCTGTGTGTCCAGGAGAAGTACTTATAATCACTTGAGCAGCTGGTTAACAGATGCCAGGAACCTGACCAACCCCAACACCGTGAGTTAACACACACACACGCACGCACGCACGCACTAGTGTTGTCACGATACCAACATTTTGGTTTCGATACCAAGTCAAGAATTGCGATTCCGATTCTTTTTCGATACTTTACTTAAAAAAAGGGAAACAGTCTTAAATGTAATTGTGCTTTATTTCACACCAGAACCATAACACAAACTTTTAAACAATGAGAACAATAAATAAAATAAATGACAAGAATTCTTATTAAATAAAATTAATACATTTCTCACAGACAGGCCTCGTGGCCTCGTGGCCTTGCTCTCACTGTCAGAGATATAGCAGCTCAAATACTTCCAAATTTCGCTTTTTTGTCAACAAGCCGAGGCGCAGCGGCAGCTGCACTCCCACTTGCAGCCATGCTTCTCATTTTCTCACGTGCTCTGGCAGCTAGCGCGTGGCCGCGTGCACGAGAGAGGGGAGGGACTTAGAGCGTGCTTGAGAGAGGAGGGACTGCAGGCACGGCTGCAGTGCAGGGAGTGGAAGCAGAGCGCTGAACACACACGGCTCTTATTAAAACAGCACTTTCTCACCGGAGTACTTTTCCCCATCATTCTCTATTCAAGTACTGATACTAATGAAACGGAGGAATCGTAACGTTTTTAACAGCAGGGTATCGCGGTACCTTTCAAGTATCGGTGCAACACTAACACACACACACACACACACACACACATGCCGGAATCCCATTACACTACAAACATTAACAAAACATGGCAAACGGTGCTAAAGGACAAATTGAGGCTTAAAAATGTGAGAAGTGGAATCAACCAGCCTCGTTATTGAATTACATATAGTAACTCTTACAGAAGGAGTCGTGTATTATCACACAAAGTCAGCTGTGCGAGTAGTGTGGCATACCTCCATAATCTCCATATAGTATAGTGTATAGTTATACAATATAAACTGGGACAGAAGTCCGGATTCTCCAGAAGTCCTTACACAAGCAGCCATCTTCATCAAATACTCTTTCCCACACACCCTTTGGCCATCAGATCTGAGGACGCTCATTGGCTGAATTGCATAGTTTTCGGGTAGCAACGGTCAGCTGCTGCACTTGCAAGAGAGGATAATGAAACGTACTGTAATAATTGTTTAAATGTCCTAGTGCCCTCATTTTTATATTTGTTCAATAACTACGCCGACTGCTGTGTCCAGGTCATCATTCTGATTGGTAACAAGGCTGACCTGGAGGCTCAGAGGGATGTGACGTACGAGGAGGCCAAACAGTTTGCTGAAGAGAATGGTGAGAAGGGTTTTATTTTGGT